>NC_092577.1:4560000-4862500 GCF_037975245.1 Apostichopus japonicus
CTTCTCCAAGTAAACCTGAAGGAAAAAGAGAGATTGAGAGAGAGAAAATGTGAAAGATTGGTATCATGAAACCAAATTTTCCTATCCCAGATTTAAGATTTGTTGCCGCCATGTTTTAATGAACTTCCAACATGATACGTACGTACACACATTATAAGTTAAAGAGTACTGCACAAATCGTTACTTTATCTCAATATGTCTAGCTCAGAGACTATACTGGGAATCATGTGTCAGCAGCTCTAGGTCCCAACTTTTAATCGCAACCCTCCACAATCTGAAATCTATGGGGTATGTACAGCCTTACTTTTCAAATGGAGTTTCTCAGGTTGGACACTAGTTTCTTGACACCCACAGAGTAACGATTTTAGGCATCTGAACAAAACAAATTATGTTAACACAGCTAGTGCTATGCACCCTATGAACACAACACAGTATCGTAATAACCAGTGTTTTGTACTCTATGAACAAAACACAGTATAATAATAACCAGTGTTATGTACCCTATGAACACAACACACAGTATTATAATAACCAGTGTTATGTATCCTATGCACAACACACAGTATACTTATAACCAGTGTTATGTATCCTATGCACAACACACAGTATACTTATAACAAGTGTTATGTACCCTATGCACAACACACAGTATACTTATAACCAGTGTTATTTACCCTATGCACAACACAAAAATAATAACAAACAGTGTTATGTACCCTATGAACACAACACAGTGTAATAATAACCAGTGTTATGTACCCTATTAACACAACACAGTGTAATAATAACCAGTGTTATGTACCCTATGAAACATGATAAACAGTATAATAATAACCAGTGCTATGTACCCTCTGCACACAAAATGCAGTGTAATAATAATATGTGTTCAAGTGGCATTAAGAAATATCATGGAAGTGAAGAGTAAGTTTAATACAAACCCACTTCTCCTACTTTCGTATGCAGCTGCTTAGCCTTTCAGGTCGGTATTATTATATTTACTATTCGTCTCACTTTGAGGGACATTTTCCTGAATTTGCGCAGGTCCCACACTGCCTTTATAATTGTAGCTGAAACTCACTGAAACCTCGTCAACTCATTGCATGCATCAATGCGATCTCAATGTGAACTCCAAACTGCCATGGATAACACACCCCTCAAATGTCTCATCCACTCGTGATGACGTATGCGGCCATGTTGAAATGTTCCATTCATATATGTAAACGTTTAAACTACTGCTTTTAACCAATCCACTGTACCCTGCCTACCTACACCTTACCGTTATTTTACCTGCAACCTACCTGCATCCTACCTACAGGGATGAGCCTGGGGTAAAACAAATCTTGGAATTTTGCAAAAAATTGCGGTATAGGCTCCAGTTTGCTTATGCTACAGTGTGTTAGGATAATAGTTTTTGTCCCTGAGGTAGAAAAGAAATCACAGATATTCCGCGAATTCGCGGAAAATGCTCATGCCTGTACCTTCCTGCCCTTCCTACACCTTTACTTTTTTTTATTCACTCACCACAACCTTCTTCATCTTCTCCATAAGGACAGTCCAAGATATAATTACACAACTGTTCAGTACTAATAACACTGCCATCACTGCAATTACCACCCATGTCTAAAGAAAGATAAAAAAAATAAAAAAAAGGTAACAAGAAAAAAATAAGGCGGTAATGTAGTCTCGTCATTGCCTTTCCACTTGCTGCTAAAGTTAAAAGCACCAATCGCATATGTATTGAAGGGTGAAGGGTTAAGATATCCAAAAAACGGGGAAACAGAAACATATATGAACAAAACTTAGCCATCCATGGTTTGAATCTGCACGTGATATGCTAGTTGCTCTCACAGTGACACTAACATCATATGAACAAAAACTTAGCCATCAATGGTTTGAATCTGCACATGATATGCTAGTTGCTCTCACAGTGACACTAACATCATATGGACAGAAACTTAGCCATCAATGGTTTGAATCTACACATGATATGCTAGTTGCTCTCACAGTGACACTAACATCATATGGACAGAAACTTAGCCATCAATGGTTTGAATCTGCACATGATATGCTAGTTGCTCTCACAGTGACACTAACATCATATGGACAGAAACTTAGCCATCAATGGTTTGAATCTGCACATGATATGCTAGTTGCTCTCACAGTGACACTAACATCATATGAACAAAAACTTAGCCATCAATGGTTTGAATCTGCACATGATATGCTAGTTGCTCTCACAGTGACACTAACATCATATAGACAGAAACTTAGCCATCAATGGTTTGAATCTACACATGATATGCTAGTTGCTCTCACAGTGACACTAACATCATATGAACAAAAACTTAGCCATCAATGGTTTGAATCTGCACATGATATGCTAGTTGCTCTCACAGTGACACTAACATCATATGGACAGAAACTTAGCCATCAATGGTTTGAATCTACACATGATATGCTAGTTGCTCTCACAGTGACACTAACATCATATGAACAAAAACTTAGCCATCAATGGTTTGAATCTGCACATGATATGCTAGTTGCTCTCACAGTGACACTAACATCATATGGACAGAAACTTAGCCATCAATGGTTTGAATCTGCACATGATATGCTAGTTGCTCTCACAGTGACACTAACATCATATGGACAGAAACTTAGCCATCAATGGTTTGAATCTGCACATGATATGCTAGTTGCTCTCACAGTGACACTAACATCATATGAACAAAAACTTAGCCATCAATGGTTTGAATCTGCACATGATATGCTAGTTGCTCTCACAGTGACACTAACATCATATGGACAGAAACTTAGCCATCAATGGTTTGAATCTGCACATGATATGCTAGTTGCTCTCACAGTGACACTAACATCATATGAACAAAAACTTAGCCATCAATGGTTTGAATCTGCACATGATATGCTAGTTGCTCTCACAGTGACACTAACATCATATGGACAGAAACTTAGCCATCAATGGTTTGAATCTACACATGATATGCTAGTTGCTCTCACAGTGACACTAACATCATATGGACAGAAACTTAGCCATCAATGGTTTGAATCTGCACATGATATGCTAGTTGCTCTCACAGTGACACTAACATCATATGGACAGAAACTTAGCCATCAATGGTTTGAATCTGCACATGATATGCTAGTTGCTCTCACAGTGACACTAACATCATATGGACAGAAACTTAGCCATCAATGGTTTGAATCTGCACATGATATGCTAGTTGCTCTCACAGTGACACTAACATCATATGGACAGAAACTTAGCCATCAATGGTTTGAATCTGCACATGATATGCTAGTTGCTCTCACAGTGACACTAACATCATATGGACAGAAACTTAGCCATCAATGGTTTGAATCTGCACATGATATGCTAGTTGCTCTCACAGTGACACTAACATCATATGAACAAAAACTTAGCCATCAATGGTTTGAATCTGCACATGATATGCTAGTTGCTCTCACAGTGACACTAACATCATATGGACAGAAACTTAGCCATCAATGGTTTGAATCTGCACATGATATGCTAGTTGCTCTCACAGTGACACTAACATCATATGAACAAAAACTTAGCCATCAATGGTTTGAATCTGCACATGATATGCGAGTTGCTCTCACAGTGACACTAACATCATATGGACAGAAACTTAGCCATCAATGGTTTGAATCTACACATGATATGCTAGTTGCTCTCACAGTGACACTAACATCATATGGACAGAAACTTAGCCATCAATGGTTTGAATCTGCACATGATATGCTAGTTGCTCTCACAGTGACACTAACATCATATGGACAGAAACTTAGCCATCAATGGTTTGAATCTGCACATGATATGCTAGTTGCTCTCACAGTGACACTAACATCATATGGACAGAAACTTAGCCATCAATGGTTTGAATCTGCACATGATATGCTAGTTGCTCTCACAGTGACACTAACATCATATGGACAGAAACTTAGCCATCAATGGTTTGAATCTGCACATGATATGCTAGTTGCTCTCACAGTGACACTAACATCATATGAACAAAAACTTAGCCATCAATGGTTTGAATCTGCACGTGATATGCTAGTTGCTCTCACAGTGACACTAACATCATATGGACAGAAACTTAGCCACCAATGGTTTGAATCTGCACATGATATGCTAGTTGCTCTCACAGTGACACTAACATCATATGGACAGAAACTTAGCCATCAATGGTTTGAATCTACACATGATATGCTAGTTGCTCTCACAGTGACACTAACATCATATGGACAGAAACTTAGCCATCAATGGTTTGAATCTGCACATGATATGCTAGTTGCTCTCACAGTGACACTAACATCATATGGACAGAAACTTAGCCATCAATGGTTTGAATCTGCACATGATATGCTAGTTGCTCTCACAGTGACACTAACATCATATGGACAGAAACTTAGCCATCAATGGTTTGAATCTGCACATGATATGCTAGTTGCTCTCACAGTGACACTAACATCATATGGACAGAAACTTAGCCATCAATGGTTTGAATCTGCACATGATATGCTAGTTGCTCTCACAGTGACACTAACATCATATGGACAGAAACTTAGCCATCAATGGTTTGAATCTGCACATGATATGCTAGTTGCTCTCACAGTGACACTAACATCATATGAACAAAAACTTAGCCATCAATGGTTTGAATCTGCACATGATATGCTAGTTGCTCTCACAGTGACACTAACATCATATGGACAGAAACTTAGCCATCAATGGTTTGAATCTGCACATGATATGCTAGTTGCTCTCACAGTGACACTAACATCATATGAACAAAAACTTAGCCATCAATGGTTTGAATCTGCAAATGATATGCGAGTTGCTCTCACAGTGACACTAACATCATATGGACAGAAACTTAGCCATCAATGGTTTGAATCTACACATGATATGCTAGTTGCTCTCACAGTGACACTAACATCATATGGACAGAAACTTAGCCATCAATGGTTTGAATCTGCACATGATATGCTAGTTGCTCTCACAGTGACACTAACATCATATGGACAGAAACTTAGCCATCAATGGTTTGAATCTGCACATGATATGCTAGTTGCTCTCACAGTGACACTAACATCATATGGACAGAAACTTAGCCATCAATGGTTTGAATCTGCACATGATATGCTAGTTGCTCTCACAGTGACACTAACATCATATGGACAGAAACTTAGCCATCAATGGTTTGAATCTGCACATGATATGCTAGTTGCTCTCACAGTGACACTAACATCATATGAACAAAAACTTAGCCATCAATGGTTTGAATCTGCACGTGATATGCTAGTTGCTCTCACAGTGACACTAACATCATATGGACAGAAACTTAGCCACCAATGGTTTGAATCTGCACATGATATGCTAGTTGCTCTCACAGTGACACTAACATCATATGGACAGAAACTTAGCCATCAATGGTTTGAATCTGCACATGATATGCTAGTTGCTCTCACAGTGACACTAACATCATATGGACAGAAACTTAGCCATCAATGGTTTGAATCTGCACATGATATGCTAGTTGCTCTCACAGTGACACTAACATCATATGGACAGAAACTTAGCCATCCATGGTTTGAATCTGCACATGATATGCTAGTTGCGCTCACAGTGACACTAACATCATATGGACAGAAACTTAGCCATCCATGGTTTGAATCTACACATGATATGCTAGTTGCTCTCACAGTGACACTAACATCATATGAACAAAAACTTAGCCATCAATGGTTTGAATCTGCACGTGATATGCTAGTTGCTCTCACAGTGACACTAACATCATATGGACAGAAACTTAGCCATCAATGGTTTGAATATGCACATGATATGCTAGTTGCTCTCACAGTGACACTAACATCATATGGACAGAAACTTAGCCATCAATGGTTTGAATCTACACATGATATGCTAGTTGCTCTCACAGTGACACTAACATCATATGAACAAAAACTTAGCCATCCATGGTTTGAATCTGCACATGATATGCTAGTTGCTCTCACAGTGACACTAACATCATATGAACAAAAACTTAGCCATCAATGGTTTGAATCTACACATGATATGCTAGTTGCTCTCACAGTGACACTAACATCATATGAACAAAAACTTAGCCATCCATGGTTTGAATCTGCACATGATATGCTAGTTGCTCTCACAGTGACACTAACATCATATGGACAGAAACTTAGCCATCAATGGTTTGAATCTGCACATGATATGCTAGTTGCTCTCACAGTGACACTAACATCATATGAACAAAAACTTAGCCATCAATGGTTTGAATCTGCACGTGATATGCTAGTTGCTCTCACAGTGACACTAACATCATATGGACAGAAACTTAGCCACCAATGGTTTGAATCTGCACATGATATGCTAGTTGCTCTCACAGTGACACTAACATCATATGGACAGAAACTTAGCCATCAATGGTTTGAATCTGCACATGATATGCTAGTTGCTCTCACAGTGACACTAACATCATATGAACAAAAACTTAGCCATCAATGGTTTGAATCTGCACGTGATATGCTAGTTGCTCTCACAGTGACACTAACATCATATGGACAGAAACTTAGCCACCAATGGTTTGAATCTGCACATGATATGCTAGTTGCTCTCACAGTGACACTAACATCATATGAACAAAAACTTAGCCATCAATGGTTTGAATCTACACATGATATGCTAGTTGCTCTCACAGTGACACTAACATCATATGAACAAAAACTTAGCCATCAATGGTTTGAATCTACACATGATATGCTAGTTGCTCTCACAGTGACACTAACATCATATGAACAAAAACTTAGCCATCCATGGTTTGAATCTGCACATGATATGCTAGTTGCTCTCACAGTGACACTAACATCATATGGACAGAAACTTAGCCATCAATGGTTTGAATCTGCACATGATATGCTAGTTGCTCTCACAGTGACACTAACATCATATGAACAAAAACTTAGCCATCAATGGTTTGAATCTGCACGTGATATGCTAGTTGCTCTCACAGTGACACTAACATCATATGGACAGAAACTTAGCCACCAATGGTTTGAATCTGCACATGATATGCTAGTTGCTCTCACAGTGACACTAACATCATATGGACAGAAACTTAGCCATCAATGGTTTGAATCTGCACATGATATGCTAGTTGCTCTCACAGTGACACTAACATCATATGAACAAAAACTTAGCCATCAATGGTTTGAATCTGCACGTGATATGCTAGTTGCTCTCACAGTGACACTAACATCATATGGACAGAAACTTAGCCACCAATGGTTTGAATCTGCACATGATATGCTAGTTGCTCTCACAGTGACACTAACATCATATGGACAGAAACTTAGCCATCAATGGTTTGAATCTGCACATGATATGCTAGTTGCTCTCACAGTGACACTAACATCATATGGACAGAAACTTAGCCATCAATGGTTTGAATCTGCACATGATATGCTAGTTGCTCTCACAGTGACACTAACATCATATGGACAGAAACTTAGCCATCCATGGTTTGAATCTGCACATGATATGCTAGTTGCTCTCACAGTGACACTAACATCATATGGACAGAAACTTAGCCATCCATGGTTTGAATCTACACATGATATGCTAGTTGCTCTCACAGTGACACTAACATCATATGAACAAAAACTTAGCCATCAATGGTTTGAATCTGCACGTGATATGCTAGTTGCTCTCACAGTGACACTAACATCATATGGACAGAAACTTAGCCATCAATGGTTTGAATATGCACATGATATGCTAGTTGCTCTCACAGTGACACTAACATCATATGGACAGAAACTTAGCCATCAATGGTTTGAATCTACACATGATATGCTAGTTGCTCTCACAGTGACACTAACATCATATGAACAAAAACTTAGCCATCCATGGTTTGAATCTGCACGTGATATGCTAGTTGCTCTCACAGTGACACTAACATCATATGGACAAAAACTTAGCCACCAATGGTTTGAATCTGCACATGATATGCTAGTTGCTCTCACAGTGACACTAACATCATATGAACAAAAACTTAGCCATCCATGGTTTGAATCTGCACGTGATATGCTAGTTGCTCTCACAGTGACACTAACATCATATGGACAGAAACTTAGCCATCAATGGTTTGAATCTGCACATGATATGCTAGTTGCTCTCACAGTGACACTAACATCATATGGACAGAAACTTAGCCATCAATGGTTTGAATCTACACATGATATGCTAGTTGCTCTCACAGTGACACTAACATCATATGAACAAAAACTTAGCCATCAATGGTTTGAATCTGCACATGATATGCTAGTTGCTCTCACAGTGACACTAACATCATATGGACAGAAACTTAGCCATCAATGGTTTGAATCTGCACATGATATGCTAGTTGCTCTCACTGCGACACCAACGGAAACATTTAGTCAAGGCCTTGACACTTTACACTAAAGCTCAAAAAGTGAAGAAAAATAACATGACACGATAAAGTGTATCGTACGTTCAATCCTGGCATCACTAGTTGCATTTGTTAGGAATCAGATATCTCAGTCTCTCCCATTCTGGAGGAATGATACCTATGAGGCCTTCACATTTTGCTAGTTGCTCTCACAGTGACACTAACATCATATGAACATTTTGGTATTCAACTCTACGTTAATCAATAACGATTTGGTACTCAACTCTACGATAAGCAATTACGATTTGAATTCTCAACTCTTCTAAGCAATACGATTTTGGTACCCAAGGCTACAATCAGCAATAACGATTTGGTACTCAACTCCACACAAAAAAGGAAGCAATAACATTTTGGTACTCAACTCTAAAATCAGCAACAAAGTTTTGGTACTCAACTCTACAATAAGCAATAACATTTTGGTACTCAACTCTAAAATCAGCAGTGATGTTTTGGTACCCAATGCTACGATCAGCAATATGTTTTGTGCCCAATTCTACAATATGCATTAACGGTTTGGTACTCAACTCTATGATAAGCAATAACGTTCTGGTACTCAACGCCAGGATCAGCGATTTATCTCAGAAATCATTACTTTCTGATATCATGTTTCAAACCTTTCCAGAATTTGACCTCCACCAATTTTGACAGATTTCCGTGTACTCCACGAGAGGAATCTACACATACCGATGATATAACTCAACATAGTGAGCCATAGTGTAATATGCTACACAGTTTTTCAAACTTTCACGTCTGCCCACCTCAAGTGAATTACAGCCTCCACTTATAACAAAAGGGTTCTTGTACTCACACTATTGTGGAGCTACATACCATTAAGTATGAAGTTCATCCTAGCACAAGAGTCACATACGTAAACACACAAACACGTACACACCAGCAGCACTGCAAAGATTTCATTTCGTGTCTTCAGAAGGGAATCGAACCGGTAGGGTTTCGTATGACCTTTATCAACTATATAACAATTCATTTAAATAAAGCATAAGGTAGGTTTGCTGAAGATGTCAGGAATAGGGGAGCAAAAAAATTGTCATTTTTAGAGCAGCTTTCACCCTCTGGCCTGCAAATTTTACAAAATCACTCCAAAAAGATTTATCGATATCAACCCAAAATGTGGTATTAATGGAATAGAATAAGCCTATAGCCAAAGGTGGCACCATGAAAAAAAAAAAGAATTGGGTTATCTAAAGGTTGAATGTAGATTGTATCTGTCAAAATCACTGCGATTGACATTTATCATGACAAATGTGTTGAAAATGTCTCTTTTCTTCATAATTTGTATAATTTTGCAGACGAAAAATATATCATTCGAACCAAAACAAAATTCGGCATTTTGATGAAACCTTTGATGTCAGCCATACTGTACCTTGACAGCTAAGCAAACAATCCAAAATGTATCACATTTCCAAGGACTAAATTGATAAGATAATAAAAGAAACATTAAATTATGGTTTTTATAAACCTCTGTCAATAATAATATTACAGACCACCTACAGTGATCCTTTTCTGGAAGTGATGAAGAGATTATCTGGCAAATAAAATGGCTCACTTTCAAACGACCACACCTAGAGTCACGAAAAAAAGATATTGGGATGGAATTTTCACCCTTGGAAAAGTTGAAATTTTTTTTTTTTGGTCTTCCCTTGTAGATTGCCAAATTGTCTTTGCAGAAAGAAATATTTGGCTAAATATAGTTGACCGGAAACGATTAAGTGTCGACCTTTCGGTTCGACGGTGTAACATGTTTACCTGCCACGATGGTCAGATTTATGAAGAATCCACGTTCGTTGAAGGCGCCGTCGGTGACGAACGTCACCCAGAGTTCGTTGCCGCGGGTAACAAATTGCTCATCCGGTAATTCCGAGCCTGTCAGAGCAGCCAGTTCTGTCGCTGTGTTATTCGGATCACGGCCGGAACCGAACCTCAAAAAGTCAAACCCATCCTCCAGAGCGAGGTCGAAGACGTTGACGGCAATCAGAGAGCCTGGCTCGGAGACGAAGGTCCAGGTAATGTACTCGTTGTTAGGGTAATCCTCCGGATAGTCTGGGGATGCCACGTACCCACGTTTGCCAACGGCTACGGGGTCTATTACAAAATCAAGTGAATCACAAAAATGACATGGTGCTCCTTTTGGGTGGGGGGGGCAGAGGGGCGGGGATGGGTTATGACAGGAATAAGACATAGAGAAAGCAGCCTACAAGGGGAGTTCCAAAGATAAACATGTGTGGGTTAAAAAATAGATTTCATTGTAAGTTCTCCTTTTTCCTTTTTTTTATCTCAAATGGCAAGGTCATAAAGTTTGAATGATTTTGGGTTTCATTTGTGGATATAGTTGACAAGCATAGATTTGCTCCAGAAGAAGAAAATAGCAAACTTTGCCAACGTTTTTGAACAAAGGAAATATTACAATTTTGACAGAGCGCTAAGGAAAGTCTCCTGATTTTGACCGACAATATGATGGATAATTCCAACATCACAACTTTTTTTCTTTTGTATTTTACATTTTTCTTGACCAGAATTTCATACTCTGGCACCAATTCTGGCAGTTTTCGTTTTCATTTTGTTTGGAAAACAATTAAAAAGGTGAAAAACTGAGTAATTTTACACATAGGAGTATTACTTTTCACCATGTCATACCTTTCATATTTGCTTACATGATTTTTCGTTCAAGCCCTCGATCATCATTTTGCAAACAGTGTCACATAAATTTCAGTTATAAGATATATTTCATCAATAATTATCTCTGCAACAACTTCATGATTAAACACACAGTGTACTATTTCAGTGGTCAAGCCAATTTTGCCTTCACACAGGAAAGTAGTGCTGGCCATAAGAGAACTTGTTTATACAATCATATGGTGGCTGGTCAATTAATTAGGTGCGATCAAGGAAGAATCCTAATGGCAGTACTTGGGGTAGTTTATGCTGTCAAGTAACAAATTATTAATGCTCGAGTGAATTTGAGGAGGACTGGTTTTCTATAGGCAGGCTTGATTGTTATTTTCTTTATGAAGTACAAAACAATAATGCCTCTTTTTGACGATGTCGGTGTATCAACTTTCTTACCGCAGTCCTCTTCATCGCTGCCATCCCTACAGTGCCATTCATAGTTGCACAGATCCTCGGGGTCGATAGTCTCGCCATCACAGACAAAGAATTCTGGAAAGGGGGAAAATTGGAACAAGGAGTTTTGAGCACCTTGAAGCGGCATTTTGCATTTTCAGTAGACAATTTCAAAAAAACTAGTTTTACTTTTTAATATTTTTTGAGGAGAGAAATGTAAATGTATGAGACAAGTGAATGAATTTGGCTTAATCTACAACATTTATACAACTGCATATTAGTATTAGCTTGTATTAACTCATAGTAACGGAAGCTTACAAGTGCCATCGAGTCGATATGATCTAAACCCTAATAAGTTGTTTTCTTCCAGATAACTTTTGAAATGACCAGATTGTAATAGTCATATAAAATAAGTCATCACAGATCAAAATATTTACAAACAATTGTCAAATTGCACATTTCAAAAATGTCAACAATTTAACATTTTGCAGAAAATTGTTAAAAATGACATAACATTAATTGTCGATTCAACATCTTTCAGAATGATATTGAAAAATTGTAAACAACTTGCAAACACATTAACACTTTGAATGAAATTGTTGAAAATGATACTGACAAAAAGTAACACTGCAATGTAACATTTTAAGAATTTGCTGCAAAAAGCAAAAAATTTAAAATTCATCACATTTCTGAACTTTTACCTTCTTTTTAACAAGATATTACATCTAGTATCTGTACATTTCTCGATTATGAACTTTTTGTGTGAAAGATGTCCTGGGTGGCACATTCGAGCTGCCGTAGATTGATATTGAAAATTGCATTGCAAATTTGTACGCTAAATGTATTCCCTGTAATGTTTTCTTTCTTTCTTCACACAAATGCTATCAATGTTTTGTAGATGGGCTTAGCAATGTGCTATATCCAAGGAAGGCGTGTTGGTAGGAAGTTCGGGGGGGGCGTTGTGGTCAAGTGGTTAAGGCAGTGGATTGGTGAACTAAGGATTACAGGTTCGAGCCCTGGCCAGATCATTGCGTTGTGTCCTTGGGCAAGGCACTTTATCTCCATTGCCTCTCTTCACCCAGGTGTATAAATGGGGACTTGCGAGGTAACTTGTAAATATAGCTGCGTGCACCAGTTTGTGGCTGCACCCTATGGGAATTCCCCCGGGGGACACGTGGTTGTGGGGCACTGTGGTGCCCCAGGAGAGATTGATTGAATTGCGCACACTTTGGTGTGTAGGTGTGACAAGTTACCAATGACCAAGGCTAACTTGTCAAAGCACTACGATCTCGATGTAGCAGCGCTACATAGGTGTCTAATATGTATGTATGTATGCGTGTATGTATGTATGTATGTATGCATGTAGGAAGTGACCTTGATACGGAACATACCTTCTTCTGAAATGGCATAGACATTGCCATAGTAACCACTGTCGCCAATTGCATCATCGCTGGCGAACAACGTCACCAGCGTATTTCCCTCGGACATAAAAACGTAGGGTAGATCTAACGAGTCTCCCGTGAGACTTCTTTCAAAGTCTGTGGAAGTCGGGTCCACTTCGTTGCCCACATACAGGAAGTCAAAACCCGCTTCTAGAGCAAACTCTGTGATGTTGAGGACTAGGCGATAGCCGTCTGGAGCAACAAAGACGCTTCTAATTTCGGACAAGTCATCGTAGACATCGGGAAAGTTAGGACTGGACACCGACTGTGGTTCTTCTGAAACATCGTCTGAAGATGAGAAAAAAAAATATGATATTAGGTTGCGTCAAATATTGCAATCAGACATGTTACAAACACTGTAGTCCTTGGGGATTTAGTGCTTGACAGACTAGGGCAAGGGTTTCCTAACTGGGGTGCATGAACCTCTCAGGGGGTGCGTGAGTCCATCCCAGGGGGGTTCGTGAGACGTCTCTGAAAGTCAAAACTAGAGTACTTTTTGTTGAACTAAAATCTGATATATCATATATAATTTAGTAATGTTCAAAAGTCACCTATCAACAACCTCCACAATATTACTCTATGCACTTGATCTTCTTTGAAGCACTGTAAAAAGCGTATTATAGTATAATAATGACTCAGATCGTGTCTCCATAAGTTAGGGGTTTGTGGACACCTCTGACATCCGCAGGGGGTTCCTGGGGGATAAAGTTAGCGAAACCCTGGACTAGGGGAATAGACCACAAGGAAGGGAGTTCCCTCTTTGCTGAAATAACATCAACTGTGTCAATAGAAACTTACCCCCGAGGCCAAAACACATCTGATGAAGCTATTTTACAAACTTTCCTTAACGATTATCAATACAAGAAGGATGAGGAAATTGCTTTCTTCTTTACTGTTTTGAGCAGCGTTTGATCTTGCACTAAGAGTTCAAATCTAAACTGTACAGAGACCGTTACTAGAAATCACTACAGGTGCATCCATCGTGTCCAAAAATGTTCTTTATGCTTTAGTCAAAATGTTTTTGCTTCGAATCTTCAAATCCTTCCGGGGTTCTCGCCGAAAGCGATATACAAATATCAAATAAAATAACGATGGAAAGAAAAGCAGAAGCCGACAGCCAAACCAAGGTTTTTTTACTTACTGCACTCTAGGGTTTGATTAATCTTACAGAACAGCAGAGCACCGCAGACCGACTGAGCGGGTAGATCTTCCGACACATTGCAGCCACGTTCAGCTGACGGAAAAAGAACACAAATGGGAAAGTAGAGAAATTTTTAAAGTGGAATTTACATGATGCAAAACTCATCAGAACGAGGAAAGAGATTTCCGCATTGAAATTTCTGCCACTTATCCTGAAATCGGTCAAAATTTCAGGATTAACATTTTTGAGACGAAAAAAGTCGTAATTTTGAAATTTAGAGAAAACACAAATTGAAAAAAAAAATATGGTCCGCCAAGTTTTCCTTACTGTTTACATAATTACAGAGATATCAAATTTCTGTGAGAGAATGGAAGCCAATGTTGCTCTTTAAGAATAGGTTTGATGTGACCTGTTGCTGAAATACTTTGTTGATACATCAAAGAGGGGGCAGGCGGGGGGGGGGGGGGGGGGCTTGGGTGCATGTTCGTATTTAACCCAACTATGCTAAAAAATTCCAAGAATGTTCACTCCTGTTTGCACTTTTTCAACAGTTACTATTCAGTGCCATATCAATTAACTGTGAGCCCGGGAGGGGGACCCAGTGATTAGCTATAGCCCATAAAGCAAGTGGGTCGAGCAAATGTGTTTACGGTCTCCTTTATATTTTCCTTGAGATGTAGAACCTGTCGATTTACGAACACAATGTACTGTTTGCACTGTTTCTTTTAGGCCTGGGGCCCTCTCAGGCTCAGGGGCGGCCACCTCTAATCCCCCCTGGGCCCTATGCCGCTGTTACCAATTCCCGGTCAGTTTACCACTCTATATTTGAGCACCTGCAAAATATCTCAGGACGGAACCATCTAAACTTACAGGCTTGGAGGCTGATGTTCAGATAAAATCCTCTGAAATTGAAAGCCTCATCAGTGACTAATGATACCCAGAGCAGGTTGCCAGGGGTGACAACTGCTTCTTCTGGTATCTCTGACCCTGAGAAGCTCGCCAGAAGTGTGCTGGCATCGTATGGATCGCGCCCGTAACCGATGTTCAAGAAGTCATAATTCTCTTCCGTCTCCAGGTCTATTACATTGACGGTGAATCTCGTGGCCGGCTCCCCGGTGAAGGACCATACAATGGTGGCGTTGTTGGGGTAATCCTCCTCGGGGTAGCCAGGGGAGGCTGTTATGCCACTTCCTCCAGCAGGTACAGGATCTTTTGGAAAAAACAAATATAAAGGTCAACAACATGAAATTTCCAAAATGCCACAAAAGGCCACATGGTTTTATATTTATGGGAAATTCAGCCATGTACAAATGTCTTTCTGGGTATAAAGAAATAGCTGAGGAAAAGAATGTTAGTATCTCATGGTAAGGGTTAGGACTCACTGTGAGTAATGAAATGTCTTCTGAGGGGTGATGAATATTCATTAATTGTGATAACCTCTAGGGAAAGAGGGGAATGGGGGAGGGGCATACATTGTTTCCAGTGGTCTAAACGGTGGCTCTGTCGTCACCTTCAAACAACTGGAGTATTTGGATCTTGGGAGGAAACTAAAACCTCTCTCACCGACCAAGGGGACATCAGCGGCACATTTCGGCACTGTGGAGCCAGTATACCAATCCACCTCTACCTATTGGGGAGGGGAAGAGTGGGGTGGAGGGGGGCAGGAGCAGAAGATGGGTGGAGTCTCAGCAGGTTGCAGTACTACAAAATGAAGGAATGGGACCATTGAGATGCAGGGATGAGCCTAGGGTTAAAAAAATCATGGAACTTTGCAAAAATTGGGGTATAGGCTCCAGTTTGCATATGCTACAGTGTGCTAGGATAATATTTTTTGTCCCCGAGGTAGAAAAGAAATCACATATATTCCGCGAATTCGCGGAAAAAGCTCATGCCTGGAGATGGACAATCGAAATAATTTTTTTTTTTGCTTGGTATTTTTCAAGTAATTTTCCGGTCCGACTATTAAACATTCTTACCGCAGTAGGCCTCATCGCTGCCATCACTACAGTCCCAAATGTAGTTGCATATGTTCTCTGGCTCAACCTCATATCCATCACAGAACAAAACAGCTGAAAGTAAAGAAAAATAAAAAAATATAATATTTGGTACCTCATATTCAAATCAAATATGTATATATGCAGACACAATAATACTCAATCGAAGAAGCTCCAAGCTCCAAATCTCTAATAGAAATATATATATGAGTTAAACTTACTCCAAACAATTCATGTATATATGCAGACAAAATGACATGACAAAGAAAGATCATCACAAGAGCCTTGAGTAAGATTAAACCCTTGTATCATATGTATGAGAATAAATTAACCCCATCCTCTGGTTTATGAAGCCTACACACTACTGGTAACTTAATGTTAGGCTACCGTTAGTAAGCCAAGCAACTGGTATTCTTGCAGCCTAACACAATTGGTTTGTTAGTATTGTTCAGAGAGGAGGGGTCCTTCAAAGAGTCATGAACCCCAAACATAACATGCTGAAAGCTGTATATTTTCACCACAGTTTAATTTATGCGGTTAACTTTGTATGGAACTTGCTTGCGTATTAGTCATAAATCTTAGGAAAGATTGTACACATAAGGAGTTTTTCCCTCACTTTTCCAGACTAAGCTTCAAATTTCAAGGACTTTCATGACACAAAAAATAACAGGATCCCCCCCCCCCCTAGTTTTCCCTCCTTTTTTCCAGACTTTTCCTAATCATGTGGCGACTGTGAATGATAAATTCATCTCATAGATCCATTACGTGAAATTTTTTCCCGATAGAAACCTGGTCCAGTTATAACTCTCAAGATTGCCCAATTCTGCATGTACTGTACAAGTCAGTCTCCCTGAAATACATTTATATTCATACTACTGTACTCATACCTATTCATACTACTGTACTCATACATATTCATACTACTGTACTCATACATATTCATACTACTGTACTCACACATATTCATACTACTGTACTCACACATATTCATACTACTGTACTCATACATATTCATACTACTGTACTCACACAATTCATACTACTGTACTCATACATATTCATACTACTGTACTCATACATATTCATACTACTGTACTCATACATATTCATACTACTGTACTCATACATATTCATACTACTCATACATATTCATACTATTTTACTCATACATATTCATACTACTGTACTCATACATATTCATACTACTGTACTCATACATATTCATACTACTGTACTCACACATATTCATACTACTGTACTCACACATATTCATACTACTGTACTCATACATATTCATACTACTGTACTCACACAATTCATACTACTGTACTCATACATATTCATACTACTGTACTCATACATATTCATACTACTGTACTCATACATATTCATACTACTGTACTCATACATATTCATACTACTGTACTCATACATATTCATACTACTGTACTCATACATATTCATACTACTGTACTCATACATATTCATACTACTGTACTCATACATATTCATACTACTGTACTCATACATATTCATACTATTTTACTCATACATATTCATACTACTGTACTCATACATATTCATACTACTCATACATATTCATACTACTGTACTCATACCTATTCATACTACTGTCATATTCATACTACTGTACTCATACATATTCATACTACTATACTCGTACATATTCATACTACTCATACATATTCATATTGGTGTACTCGTACAGCTCACTATGCTATCAGTGTTTGCCTTTCACTCTCTTCGTCGTTGTTTTATCTTCACTCAACCATTCGCACTTTCTGTGACGGTCAATGATATATACAATGACACACAAGTGTATGCACACAAGTGTATGCATTGAGTACCACTCAACAAAGATTAAGTGGGACAGATACTGATACAGTCTTCGGGTTTTTGCATCATTAGTTACAAGAGTACTTGTCTCACTGGATAACATATTTATCCTGGGCTATGTTTACACAAGCAAACTTCTACAGCTGAGAGATGGGACAGGAAATCTATCAAGACAGATATACCTCATGGCGGGCAAAAGTTCACAAATTATCCTACCTTCCTCTGGGATGATGTAAGCTTGCCCGTAGAAACCTATGTCTGCAATTCCACCGTCACTCGTGAATTTCAGGCTCAGCGTCCTGCCAGGTGTCACGGTAGTGTAGGGCAAATCCAGGTCGTTACCCGTGAGTACCGACGCATAATCTTCGGAGGTCGGATCGGGTTCAAACCCGACACGTAAGAAGTCGAAACCATCCTCCAGGCCGAAATCGCTGATGTTTAGGAAGATGCGATAGCCGTCCGGTGCGATCAAGAGAGCAGTTGCGGTTGTGTTATCGTCGTACGGGTATGGATAGTTGGTGGTAACAACTGGAAATGGCTCATACGAAAGGGGAACTTTACGAAGAGGAAAAAGGAAAAAATATGTCATTCATTAAACCAAAAAATAAAATCTAATACCGACATGGGTCTTTCTCCCTTAATCTGTGTTTTGTATATTGGTCCCTTCTAGGTGTACTAGCAGTTTATAGGCTTTATGAATGTATTTTATTTTCCCAATTAAAAAATACTGAAAATGGTTTTGTTTTTATTCACAATAAAATGAGCTGTACATCCCCGTAAGCGTGCAGGATTTGGTCATTTTGGATACCGGCCTATTCATTCCCTTACCAAATACACTTGTGACTAATCCCTCCGTGTGATTGCCGGTTATCATCGGGTGAACATACACAGCAACACGTGTGGTACACCTCTGTTTTTTGGAGTGAATAATTCTTGTGTTCTCACTTTCTATCTAAAACATGGGAGAGTGTGTGAACATCCTGTGTGCTCTGCCACATGTTACACAGTGTGATAATGTGTGTATCTAACCCTTGCAAAACCTGTGACAATCCAACTCAAAAAGTGGCGTAGGAAGGTACTTTTGGGGGGGCTGAAGACTGATGGCCGGTCTGGGGGAGGGGTCTGAGGGGAGGGGGTGTCCTCCCCTTTTTTGGCATTTCCGGGTGGCCTCAGATGCAATTTGGTGCAATGTAGCACACTTCAAATCCCACTCCATTTTGTAAAAACTTTTGCATTTTTACCTGGTCTTAGATGCAATTTGGTGCTCCAAATGAGATTTTTTTTCTCATTTGGAAATGAAAAAGGGGTTTTCTGACTTGCGAAGCTGGGGGGGGCGGAATGATACTTCCGCTCCTCCATTTTTTTCACTGGGGGATGGCGCCCCCCAGCCCCCCCCCCCCGGTGTCTACGCCCTTGAACTCAAAGAAAAAGGAGGGGGAAAAAACATAACTTTGAAAATTCTGTGTTACACAAAAGTCCTGTGTGTGCTAGGGCTAGTTCACACATTTCCACATACATCAGGTTTTTTGCCACAGGTTGTAACAGATTCCTGTGACAACCTGTATTCTGTGCTGGCCAGACATTTTCCCACAAATAAACCTGTGGCATTGTGTGGCAAACGGTGAACACTTGCAAACGTGTGTCAAAAGTCCCTTGGTTATTTTCGGGATTCATCACAGGTTTTCGCCTGTCTTTTTGGAACAAATTCTTCTTTCCCACTTCCTTGTGTATTCAAGTTGAGGAAGTTCTATAGTGCGCAGTTTTTAAACCCATTTATACGAAAACTTGTCGTTTCTGTTTCGTTCGAAGGAATTTGTCAATGGCATGGAAAAATATGCCACTGGAATGTATACAGAGTTCCCAGATATCAACTATTTACTAGCACTAAGACCAGGAGAAGGCAAAATATGGGACTTCAAATATGACAAACAAAAGATGGAAAAGAGCAGAGAAATGTATGGCTAGAACAGGCTTTGAGCCAATGACCTCTGGGTTTCAAGCCCAATGCTCTACCAACTGAGGTCTCCATCCATTAAATGGTGGCGATACCTATGTAGCCATTTCTTTACTGAATAAAGCAGGGATGAGCATGGGGTAAAAAAAAAATCACGGAACTTTGCAAAAATTGCGGTATAGGCTCCAGTTTTTGTATGATACAGTATGTTAGGATAATATTTTTTTGTACCTGAGGTAGAAAAGCTGAAAAGCTCATGCCTGATAAAGCCAAGAGTCATATTGCTCATGAAAACCCTTCCCTGCCATTTGTTGGGGTTGTACCTAAATTAAACCTGGGGGGGGGTGTGATCCCTGGTTACACGGGACCTGGAGTGGAGGAGGTTGAGGGGCGGGGGAGGGTTGTCGATCTACTCAAAATATCAAGAAGACAGTGTCAGATTCCTTCCTCTTTTTTTCGACAATGATTCGAAGTTCTAGACACATCAGGTCATTATATAACAATGTCGTTCTCAGCTAAAATTGACAGATCATTCACACACAAAAATTGTCCAAATTAACAGTAATCAATTATTCTCTTTACATAAGGCAGCTGGACATCCACTTGGCAAATTTTACCCCATTTGGTGGCGATTAATGGATTTACCAGAAGGAGAGACCAGAAGGGTGACTGAAAAGGTTCCTTACCACAAACAAATTCTCCTTCTACTTCACACAGTTTAATGGATGCGCAAGCATTCTCCGGATAAATCTCAGGAGGGACGATGCATTCATCTGAGAAAGAAAAAAAAAGTGTTGTCAGGGCCGTACGAGAGGTTGAAGACGGATGTTACAGACATTAACATAGAACACGGTTATCCATTGAAAATATAGTACAACGTGATTTTCAAAACAACATTTCCTTTTTTTATTTTCTTATTTCCTATTTTTCTGATTTGGGATTTGCTGTTAACTATAAATAACTCTGAAACTAGAAAGAAAAAAAAATGAGAAAATGATGCCTTTTCGTGCATTGCCTATTCGAAATGACATCATAGTCAGAGACTGTTGAAGAGTTTTAAACCACTAGTCCCACGAATGGGTAATACAACTCCTGGTTTAAGACGAATTGAGAAATGATCTTCACAATCAAATGAAAAACTTCAATGTCTCAACTTCATACACACTTTGCTGAATCTTAACCAAAAGAGACGGAATGTTCTGTAAAAGAGCTCGGAACTTAGAGAGGACCTGATTGGACGTTGAATGGGTTTATATCTTGGCGAAGGTCAGAAACCACATGTCCTGATTACATGAAACAAAAACTTTAATCAAGCAGGTATGAGCCTGGGGTAAAAAAAAAAATCACAGAACTTTGCAAATTGCGGTATAGGCTCCAGATTGCATATGCTACAGTGTGTTAGGATAATAGTTTTTGTCCCCGAGGTACTAAAGAAATTAGGGATTTTCCGCGAATTCGCGGAAAAAGCTCATGCCTGATCAAGACACTCGTGCCTGATCGAGACACTCATGCCCGAATTCTTTATCTATCGAGTTAATCGCATCCGTCGTTTTGATTCAAATTTTTTGGGGGGAATACACAAAATATATCATGATCTTATCAAATCACATGTAACAGTTGATAGTAGCCGTTAAACATCTTTATCAAGTTTTGCCTCCTCTGGGAGTGACGCGATGAACCGTGTCACCATGATTACGTAGATCATCATCAACATGGTGCTGGAACAGCGACTAAAACAATGTTATTTCATGGCTGCGTGACAAACTGTACCGTCTTGGGTGGAACGTAATTATCTTAGTTACCGGTACTTTTTGCTTTATCGTTATTTTTTTATCATCTGCTGCGAGATGAGTGGCTAATCCTTTCTGGGGTTTGCATATTGTGAACTTATGAGACCCCAACTGTCATCTTTAGTCTGGGTGCTAAAGATGACGGCCATCAAGAGAACCTCCTCGAACAGCGAATAATACATCTTATTCCGTTTAGGAGATTACAGAGGTATAACGTTACTGACACATACAGGGCTAAAGGACTCGAGCGAGTCTAAATATGGCACCGTCTGGCCACATGAGCTGTCAATCCTTTAAAGTCTGTCTTAATTGATTTTGATACCTATTTTCCGCAATGTTGATGGATATTGCTCTGAACTTTGACCCGATTGATGGTATTTCATTTTGAACAACACTGTTTACATTCTACCAGAGAAATGTAATAGACAAAAAAAAAATAATCATAAGAGAAAACAGTTATAATAATCATAATAATATTTGATTTTTTTATATAGTGCTTTATACCAGCAATAGGTCTCAAAGCGCTTTACAGAAGGTATAATTTACCCCTGGATAACCTGTCCAAGAGAAAATCCCTCCAGACGGCTGCAGTTATACACTGCGCACATAAATGACAAGTTACCTCACAGGTACTCATTTAACCCCTGGGTGGAGAGAGGCAATTGATATATAAAGCAGCCTGCCCGAGGACAAAACTTAATGAACTAGGCAGGTCAGGTACTTCCTTAATTGCAAGCAAAATGATGTCTTATTAAAAGATCTATTCTCGAGAGAGAAATTACATTCGGACATTCACTTTTCTAATGGACATTCCCAGGGCGTTATGGTCAAGTGGTTAAGGCAGTGGACTTGTGATCTAAGGATTACAGGTTCGAGCCCTGGCCAGATCATTGCGTTGTGTCCTTGGGCAAGGCACTTTACCTCCTTTCTATTCACCCAGGTGTATAAATGGGGACTTGCGAGGTGACTTGTAAATATAGTTGCGCGCGCCAGTTTGTGGCTGCACCCTATGGGAAGTTCCCCAGGGGATAGGTGGCTGTGGTGCACTGTGGTGCCCCAGGAGAGTTTGTTTGAATTGTGCACACTTTGGCGTGTAAAGTTACCAATGACCAGGGTTAAGAACAGCGCGGCGAGACTTTATTGTAAGTTGCGCTATATAAGAAATGTTAATTATTATTTCTAAAACAGGGCGGCCATGACATACTAACCAACTGGATCAACCACTGTGAGGAGACCACTGTAGCCATAATTTTGGCTTTCTCCATCGCTCTCGAGCCGCAGCCAAACATCCGAGCAGTTTAGCAGGATTGGATCCGGGATTTCGCTGCCGGTGAGGACGGCCCGGATGGAGTCTTCATCAGAGGGTTCGAATCCACATCCGATGTAGAGAAAGTCGACATATTCCTCCACGTCAAACTCGTAAAATTCGATGTAGGCCCCGAGGCCTTCCTCGCCGGATCCACTCCAGATCCAGGTTGTGTTAGCCGGGTAGACGTCGGGGTAGTAGGGGGAATTCACGTATACGGTATCCCCCTGTTGGAAACGTTCTTGAAGGAAGGGAAGAAAATTTGTCGAGGGATAATTTGTTTTTCATTTCTTCTTTAAATACCATAGAAGTACTGTATAGTATGATAGAATTCTGTCTCTTAGCAACAGAGAAGGGGAATAACCTGGTTGGACATGCTGATCGTAAAGTATTCGATGAGATCAATCAAAAGTTCAAAACGGTTCACTGAGACTGCAAAAAAACACTCGATTTCTACAAAATAGCAATACTTAAAAAGTGACAACCTTGGTTGCACGTATTGTGGCATTGACACAATGTGAACCTTTAGGTGTAGGATCTTGACATTTCAAACCATCGAAACTTAATGATATTGCAATAGAAACAAATAGACATTTATTGTTCAATTTAGTGTTTGCCAAAGAGGAAGGGCTTCCTTGCTCTTGACAAACCTTCTCTTTGAGTAGATCAGGGATGTGCCTGTGGTAAAAAAATTATCACAGAACTTTGCAAATATTGCGGTACAGGCTCCAGTTTGCGTATGCTATGGTGTGTTAGGATAAGTTTTAATCTCGGAGGTAGAAAAGAAATCACGGATATTCCGCGAATTCGCAGAAAAAGCTCATGCCTGGTAGATTTTTCAGAGGAATACGAGGCAGAGGTGACGTACAATTGTCGCACCGATCCCTACCCACAGGGTTGCCACTCAGCATCCCCATTCGACGAATGAAATTGTATCCCTTGCACCTGATGGCTTTCTCAATACTGAAAGAAAGGTGAATGCCCCCTTACGTGCATTGTCATTTCAGTGCGACTATGGTGAACAAAATTGTTTCATTGAAATAATAGAACCAAGACTGCAGTCTTCAAATTCCCAAACCATAATCACCTAATCCACAGAGAGGCTCTGCTCAACGACACTGAAAAGTGGCAGTTTTGAATGGGTCCCAAAAAAAAAAACTGGTTACTGGTGAGGATTTGAACTGGAACGTAATGATTGTGTGGCAGAAAATCCAATAACTAACACCACAACTTTATGTCTTTAAATAGCATGTGCTCTCTTCCAGCTGCCCCTCCTCCTTCCCATACTTTGTCACCACCTACTCCACACAGTTCCATGCCCCCCACCCCCCTCCCTCCTCCCCTTCACCACAAGACAAGAAGGAATACTAGATTTAGCACTAGGAATTAAGATAACAAACTACAAAAATCTCCAAAATGAAATATCATCGAATACAAAAATGAGAGATTAGTGTTCGACCTACCACAGTCAACCTCATCAAGACCTGTCTGACCACAGTTCCACTCACGGTTACAGATGTAAGATTGCGCCACAATGGTGTCATCTTCGGGACACACGACGTAATCTGAATACCAATGAAAATATATAAGAAAAAAAAAGCCGAATAAGACAAGGAGCTAATAACAACGTCTTGAATTTTCAAAAAAAAAGGTTCAATTTTTTTTTTTATCATTTACTTTATTTGAAAACTGTCAAGTACACTTTGTGATATGTACTAATAATCATAATTTAATGATAATCATCATCGGCCGGTTATTTTCACGACGCTGAAGCAACGGCTCATTGATAACAATCGTCGGGTGGCTTCCAATTCAACGTTTTAACTCAAATTTTGAATCTTTTCAACTTTGGAAAGTCATTTCAGATGGGAAGACCTTAGATTGCTCTTGGATGAAAAACCCACCCATACAAAAAGTCCTGCACAAAATCCTGCATAAAATCCTGCAGGATCCTGCGGGATTTTATGCAGGACTTTTAACAGTGCACCTTACAGGCCGGGGATTCGAACCCCAAACCTCCCAATGACTAAGTTTCATTGCTTCGACTGCCACAGCCTTTACCCACTTGGCCACAGCACCGGTTTATATTTTGATATATAAACACATGTGATGTCATACATTGGCCAGACAGACTGTCTTTTTTAAACTTTTGTTGTTTTCCACTGAGGGGCATTTTGGATTACACTTGTAAGGTCGTCACTTGATATCATTATTTTTAATCATAAAACTAAAAACTCTTTCCTACAGTTGAGTTTAATTTATCAAGTTTATATCAATCATTGCAATTCTTATAGATACCCTAAAGGCCATGGTATTTGTTTGACGTTTTGTGGACGACATCACAGATCATACACAATGCTCTCATCTTATGGAGTGATAAAAACTATGAAATTGTAATATTCTATAATTTCAATCACTGGAATTTTACAGCATATCACTAGATGGGATGCTTAATGATCTTAGTCTATTACAATTATCATACACAATACTCTCATACCATGACTGAAAGCACTTGTACTGACATTTTATTTAAACAATGCCGATATATCCTGTCACGGATATATCCGGTCACGGATATATCCTGTCACGGATATGTCCGGTCACGGATATGTCCTGTCACGGACATGTCCGGTCACGGCCATGTCCGGTCACGGACATGTCCTGTCACGGACATGTCCTGTCACGGACATGTCCGGTCACGGACATGTCCGGTCACGGACATGTCCTGTCACGGATATATCCTGTCACGGATATATCCGGTCACGGATATATCTTGTCACGGATATTTCCGTGACCGGATGTATCCATGACCAGATATATCCTGTCACGGAGATATCCGGTCACGGATATATACAGTCACGGATATATACTGTCCAGATAGATCAACAGTTTGAAACTGTCCGTACCATCATTACAAGGAGTGTTCAAAACATGAGCAAGACCAGAGAGTAGTCACGGAGGTCACGGATATGTCCGGTCACGGATATATCCGGTCACGGACATATCCGGTCACGGATATATCCTGTCACGGATATATCCTATCTCGGGTATATCCTGTTTTTCCGTGACCGGATATATCCGTGACCGGATATGTCCATAACTGGACATATCTGTGACCGTATCCATCAGTGACCGGATATATCCGTGACCGGATATATCCTGTCACGGATATATCCGGTCACGGATATATACAGTCACGGATATATACTGTCCAGATAGATCAACAGTTTGGAACTGTCCGTACCATCATTACAAGGAGTGTTCAAAACATGAGCAAGACCAGAGAGTATCACGGTTACCATACAGAATTGTTTTAGTAGCATTATAGAAATTTGTCCAAACTGGCTGAAAAACACAGCAGTATCTTTTTTTTCTCCTCCATATTAATTTTCTCCTCAATGTGTATATATGACCAATCAAATCTCAGAGGTTAAGGATGATAGGCACCAAAAATCCAAAACTTAGTACGGTAGCTATCACAGGATATAATATTGAGAAATCAACATTTTCCTTTTTCTTTTTAATGTTATTATTATTATTATTTTTATCAGATGGTTCCCACCCTTTTCAGACAAATGAAATTCCAGACTACTTTTGCAGAGCAAACAACACACGAATGTTTTACGGTTGACTATCAAGCCTACACATTCTGAGGGACTTAATGTTTTATAGCCTAGTACCCCTATTGGACCTAAATAAATTGTAACAATTGCAAAATGTATGCTGACACCTCTCATTAAAATTGCAAATATGACGGTTGAATAAAATAAATCGTAGTGGGAGGAGCATGTAACGGTTCTTTCATATTCTAAAAGTGAGCTCTCATACAAGTAGTCAGGAAAATTTGCTCAAAATGACAATTTTCTTCACTTTTTTCCCAGACTAGACTAAAGCAATTTTCAAAAGACTCTGATTGAGAAAAGTAGGTTTTATATTTTTCGCCACTATTTTCTGACTTGCCATTTCTCAAACTATGTTTTTGTTTGTGTTAACCTGCCCCTATTGATACAGATTTAGACACTGTTACACTCTCGTGACTAGAGATCCAAACATGCTTCCAATTTAAACTCTACCGTGCGTGCGCATGATCACAAAATTCACCTTCTTCGTTAACGACCTGGACGAAACCGTAGAAACCCACGTCTGTATAGGCGTAATCGGAGGAGAAATGGAGACACAGAGTGTTGTCCTGCGAGATGAAGGCCGCGCCGTTTCCGAGGACACCCGAGAGTTCCTCAAAGTAAGCCTCTCTGCAATCAGTTCCGCTTCCGATCCTCAGAACATCGTAGTCTTCTTCCGTGTAGAATATCTGAGGAACGAACAATATCTGTAGGTCGTCCTCGGCCGTGAAAGTCCACAGCAGGTCGGCATTGTTCTCGTAGCTTTCGGGGAAGTACGGGGTAGCAATCGCCGCGGTAGCGTAACGATCCAGTGGTTCTGAAAGGAGCAGAGTATAGAGAGGTAACAAAAGGACTAGTGATTTTGTGTACAGAGGTGAAGTTTTGAATATTCAGAGCTTGGTACTATACTTCTATATCCTCAAGGGGGTAACACTGGGGTGACCAATTGCTGGACACCCTCTTCACTCTTCATAAAAGTATCGTACCGCAGTAAATGTATAGTAACGGCATTGTATACATGCACATTAAATACTAAGGTTCCGTCAGTTTGCAGGTGGTGATGCGAACTGTATCACTACGCTGAATGGTAGGAACGCTAGCGTGGTGCATCCCAGCCATTCTGAGCGTGGGTTTCCAAATAAACAAACGAAGAAAAGTGAAAATATCTTTAACAGAAGTCAAAGAGAAGGTATTGCTTTCGGTAACGAATAAGATTTGGAAGATAAGAAGTTTGGTGAGTTTTGAATGACATTTCTTTATGAGTTATAAAAAGATAATCATATAACAGTTAGAATTAATTTCAAACCATAAATTGAATATTGTTGTTAACGTTTGCAAAATAAATGTCCAACACCTTTTCTCTTCTCTTTTGTGCGACATTTTAAGAGCAAGTCAAACACCCAGATAATTTTCCCATATGAGCAAAACTGTGTCATTCCCACAAGTATACACAGACCTTTTTCATTTTTGAACAATTTACACAGCTAAAGATAATTTTTGAGATCAGCTTTCTGGTTTATCCTAAAAGCACACCATCAGTGAAAGGGCTTTCTATAAATTCTGATATCGTTGTAGAAACTGAACAGAAGCTCGGCCAACCCCCCCCCCTCCATTTCAATTGTCTTGAGTATAGATAATGGTGAAAGGGGGTAAAGGAAAGGGCGGGGGAGGGAAAGAAGGTAGAGTACATGAACGGTTTAGGAGGGACTATCGATAAAGACAAAGTAGTATAAAGATTTGAGGGTGATGGAGATGTTGGGGGGTGGGGGGGCAGAGGGGTCTAACAAAGAGACTCACCGCATTCATATTCATCTCGCCCATCCAAGCACTCCCAAAGTCCGTTGCATACTTGATTCGGGTGGAGCAGAGTTCCTTTGTCACAGGTGACACTTTCTATTTAAAATAAAAAAATAAAAAAATTCAACTCATAAGAAGTTTCTTGCTAATATATATGCTTACATAGTGTACAGTATAATATTAAATAGTATTTGCATGGCGTCTCTGGTTAATCACCTAGCCCTGCTGTTACCTGGTTCAAGGATTAAGTACCCGGTTCCAGCATATTTTTTTCTTTCTCCTTCATTGATTTCTCTTAATTTCTTTTAATTTCTTTTAATTGAATCCTTAATGTCAAATGTCAAAATGTCAACGCTTCACAAATTGTGTAATCGATGAGCACTACCAACTCAAAAGTCGAGAAGAAACATAACTACGAAAAGGTAATCTCGTCTTCAGCTGCTCCCTCTATTAAAAAGTGGTATTAAAAAGTGGTGAAGACTAAAACAAACATTTTAGAAGCCAATATTTTTTCTTTAATGCTTTTTGAAATATATCGTAGTAGTATCAAGTCGAATTGAACCAATTGCAGTGTTCCACATTTAACACTAAAGCCTAATACTATATAATTGAAGGCTGAAAATCATTACAAACCATATGTGATGAATCAATTAGAAATTTCGTATTAGGAACACTGCTCTAAAAGTATGGTATAAGCTGCATAAAATAATTTCGTGGAGAAAATTAGCTATAAGACTTTTTGACAAAGTTCTCCTTCAGTTTGCTTCAAAAACAGCAACACTTTTCATCAATTTCCTAGAATACTCTATCCTAACGTTGGACTGCTATGTGTGACAAACAAAGCCTAACCATATTCAATGGTAACTGCCTTGTGTTTGACATCTTCTTTACCAAACGGAATTTTTTTTATTGCACAGGGCCTCCAAGAAGCACTGATCACTTTTTCCCCCGAGTCCAAAACAAGGAAATTTGTCAGTTTCACCAAGTTAGCTGAGGGGAGGGTAGTTTGAGGAACATTGGGTAGGGGGCTGTGGTGTTTTGTTTAAATGTTTGAACATTTGATGTTTACAAATTCGTTACTGGATCATAGTTTGTTTGGAATCTTGCCAAGCATTTTGTGTCTGCGCCTTTTACCCAGCTAAGGCTTGTACAATCAGCGACCATGCTGATTATGTGAGACAAGTTACTTTCTGGAAGTCGAAAGAAATCAGTAAAATTTGAGATAAAACAGAGAGATTCCAGGACACTTCAACTTTAACTATTTCCTTTCTAGTTATTTTCATTTCCAATTTTTTCAAGTTTTTTATATCACTTGATATGTGTTTTCTTTTCCTGTTATTCTATTTGAAGAAGACTTTGTTATGAAAGACTTACATGTGCGTACTAAGGCCATATCTTTTGAATTCAACTTTTCTCTTTATACTTTTTCACTTGGAGCGCTTGCTCGCACATATTCCTCACCTTCCAAATCCACGACCGTTACCAGGAGGTAGACGGATCCCTCGTTTTTATTCTCGTCGGACACGAATGAGGCATAGAACTTGTTATTCTCATGGATGAAAGGTTTCTGCGCGCCGTACCCATCAAAGTAATACAGATCGTCGAGCGAGGAGGAGGAGGGTGAACCGATGTACAATCTATCGAACCTAGGCTCTGTTGAAAAAGTCACAAACTCCACAGCAAAACCGGAACCCTCTCCTGCCTTGGCTGTCCAAGAGATGCTGATGTTATTGGCATACCTGTCATAATTGTAAGGATCGCTTGGAGGACTTAGGTAGAACGATTCACCATTCTCCAATGGAGCTGCAAAGATAAAAAATATAACCAAAAAAAAAAAAAAGGGGGGGGGGGTTAATTTAAAGTCTAGATCTGTATTAGTTGTATACAAGGATGGCGGTATTTGCCTTTTAAGATTTCTAATGAAGATATTTCTGGAAGCTTATCCTCCATCGAGATCCACATAGAGTAGTAGAAAATGCAAATAAAATGCCATGTACACAAACACACACACACTAGAAGAATCGACATACACAAATTTGTCCTCACATTTCGAATACAAAGCAGCTTCTTGCATTGGTTTTTTCTCCGGTTTTTTGGGGGGATAAAAAATTGAACCTAAAGTACAGTAAACAGTGAGGTCCATTTCTACTTAATTGTTCTCAACAAACTAATGCTGAAGAAGTGGACAATTTCTGATTAGCTGTGTGCATGTGTATAGTGGCTTGAAATACTTAAATATGAAAGTGTGTCAGGCGACAATTTTTTAAATGGAACAAAATATTTAATTACATGCCAATCAACTTTTACTCAGTGGGGTGCAATATATCAGTGGGGTTGTCCTTAACAGTTAATTGGTGGAACAGACATTTTGGAGTTTGCGAGAGATATTTGACAGAACGCCGTAAAGGTTGTTACACATGTTAGGAACACGATGCAACGTCATGTAATGTAGTGTACTGTGATGCAATGCCATATGATATAAAGCAATGCAATGTCATGCAATGTAATACAATGTAATGTAATGTACTGTGATACAATGTAATGTAATGCAACATCATGTAATGTACTGTGAAGCAATGTCATATGATGTAAAGCAATGCAATGCCATGCAATGTAATACAATGTAATGTAATGTACTGTAATACTATGTAATGTAATGCAACGTCATGTAATGTAATGTACTGCGATGCCATATGATGTAAAGCAATGCAATGTCATGCAATGTAATGTAATGCAATGTACTGCGATGCAATGCCATATGATGTAAAGCAATGCAATGTCATGCAATGTAATACAATGTAATGTACTGCATTGTAATACTATGTAATGTAATGCAATGTCATGTAATGTAATGTGATGCAATGCCATATGATGTAAAGCAATGCAATGTCATGCAATGTAATACAATGTAATGTACTGCATTGTAATACTATGTAATGTAATGCAACGTCATGTAATGTAATGTGATGCAATGCCATATGATGTAAAGCAATGCAATGTCATGCAATGTAATACAATGTAATGTACTGCATTGTAATACTATGTAATGTAATGCAACGTCATGTAATGTAATGTGATGCAATGCCATATGATGTAAAGCAATGCAATGTCATGCAATGTAATACAATGTAATGTAATGTACTGTAATACTATGTAATGTAATGCAACGTCATGTAATGTACTACCATGCAATGCCATATGATGTAAAGCAATGCAATGTCATGCAATGTAATACAATGTAATGTAATGTACTGTGATACAATGTAATGTAATGCATCGTCATGTAATGTAATGTACTGTGATGCAATGCCATATGATGTAAAGCAATGCAATGTCATGCAATGTAATACAATGTAATGTACTGTACTGTAATACAATGTAATGTAATGCAACGTCATGTAATGTAATGTAATGCAATGTAATGTACTGTTGTCTTTAATATACTGTAATGCTATAATGTAATGTAAAGTAATGCAATGTCATATACTTTAATGTACTGTAATGCAATGCAATGTACTATAATGTAACGTAAAGCAATGCAATGTCATGTACTGTAATGTAGCCTACTGTAATGTAATTCAATGTACTGTAAGGTATTGTAAAGCAATGCTATGTCATGTAATGTAAATCTAGGAGATGCCACCCAGCATATTTTTACAGAGGGTGTTTGAAAATTGCCATCACTGTTTAATATATGAATTGTGTGAAACAGGAAAATCAACCAAGGCCAAGAGAATGATCCACTGATTGTGAGATGGCCATGTTATGCATTCATGTTACTAAGTGACTTTCTTAAAAAAAAAAAAGAACCTACTCCACTACTGAGCTTGAGCTACTGTACCATGTTGCTCTACAAAGAAAATCATGCAAGTTTCCCTAAAAATTTAGGACAAGCCTGCTCAAACGAAAAAATTGAGATCATGAGAACTCACGACAGTCCTCCTCGTCCTCTCCCTCCTTGCAGAACCATTCCTGATTGCAGGTTTCGTATGGTGGAAGGTAGGTGCCATTATTACACGCATCTCCTGTCGTATATTAAAAAAAAAAAAAAGCGTTGAAGAAATAATTCGTTATTTAGTGTCTTCTTTTACAAAACAATAATGCCCATTTGGGGAATAAGCTCCTCTTTTTGGATTCGTTTTTTTACTTTCTTTCTGTCCTTCTGTCTTCTCTTCTATTGGCCCTATACTAGGGAGTGTTAGCTCAGTGGTTAATGCTGCCCATACAAAAAAAGTCCTGCAGGAATCCTATAAGATTCCTGTATATGGAACAGGATTCCTTCCAAACGTACAAAAATCCTTCATATGCATGCAAGATTCCATGATGCATGCGTGTACAGGAATCCCTCATAAGCATGCAGGATATGGCCAAATCCTGGCATATATCCTGCAGGTTTTTTGTATGGGCGGTGCCTTCCAATCATATAGTAAGGTCCCCGGTTCGAGTCACTCCAAGATTAATGTATGTCGTCCAGTTACAACATTAAAATATGAATCTAAGAGACTGACTTCGGTCAGCTTGCGGCTTTGATAAGCCAATGATGGCTCCTTTGCGAGTTCCTGCTTGCAGGAGGATCTAACATACATACACACATACACCCACCATGCACACACACATACATACATACTTCTTACTTCCACCACCAGAAAGAATGGATCCCAAATAATCCACAGAAACTCACGTGCGCAGCCTTCTTCGTCGGAGCCATCTTGGCACTGCTCCGTCCCGTCACAGGTAACATAGAAAGACAAACAGACACGGTCCCCACAGTCAAATTCGTAATCTTCATCGCATTCCAATTCAGCTGAAGGAATCAAAACGTTGAGAATATTAGATGTGTAAATGTAAGATGGCCTGACGTTTCGATCCTAGCAGGATCTTCTTCAAAGGCTAAATGACAAGTAACAGTAACAGAAGGGACAAAAACACGCACAGAATACAGACAGGTTAATGAGCATGGTGAACACATAGAGATAGATGTGAGGGGATTAGTAGACAAGGGATGGAGAGTAGAAAGAAAAAAACCAACAAGGGAAGAGGAGAGGTAGGAGACAAACAGTGGAGGGACAAAGAGAGGATAAAGGGAAAGGGGGTAGGGAATAAACTGGAGAAGGACAAAGACAGAAAGGTATGGAGATAAAAGGGTGGAATAGAGCTATGAAAAGAGGAGTGACGGGGGGGGGGGGGGGGGGGGGTGTGGGGAATATTAGACAACAGTAAACCATGGATTACAGTGGACACGCTGGTACCCAGAGCCTGTCTTCAGGATCATTGGACGGTAAAGAGCAAGATTCCTATAAAACCTTTTATAATACTACAGCTTGCTATAGTGGTGTACTGTCAGGTGCTGTGTTTATCCAATAGGCAGAAGAAGAAGTTAGTACCTAGGTAACTACCCTTGCTCAAGGGGTCCCCAAGTTCTAGGGCCTTCCGTAAACACTTCCAGGCATAAAATCTTACCAACTGCCGTGTTTCAGTTTTGACCTGCAAAACTTTACAAGAGAAGGGTGCAAACAGTGTCCTACGGCTGGGTTGAGACCAACAAAATATACATCATTTGTTGAATAGCCTACATGGAAAGCAGACCGTGCCAACGGTGTCCTACTGCTGGGTTGAGACCAACAACATACACATCATTTGTTGAATGGCCTACATGGAAAGCAGACCGTGCCAACGGTGTCCTACTGCTGGGTTGAGACCAACAACATACACATCATTTGTTGAATGGCCTACATGGAAAGCAGACCGTGCCAACGGTGTCCTACTGCTGGGTTGTGACCAACAACATACACATCATTTGTTGAATAGCCTACATGGAAAGCAGACCGTGCCAACGCTGTCCTACTGCTGGGTTGTGACCAACAACATACACATCATTTGTTGAATAGCCTACATGGAAAGCAGACCGTGCCAACGGTGTCCTACTGCTGGGTTGAGACCAACAAAATACACATCATTTGTACAATGGAAATAAAAACTGGATGTTAGTGGAAGTATATAGGCCTAACTGGATGTGGTAACAATATAGTACCGGTATGGAAACAATTAGAAATGTGTGGACTTGGATTTGGATATTACCCACAACCCACCCAAAAATCAGGTCCATATAATACAGGCTTTATGTTATATAATTAGAACAATATTTATTCTAGAGACACACACATCCACAGGTTATTACCGGACGATCACATAATAATAATAATAAGACGAAGACGAATGACGAAAACATTTGTAATGCGTCGGCCTCCCTCAACAAGGTGCTTGTGGTGCAGTGAAACAACAGTGAGAAAAGGGTAATGCAAGTCACGTACACAGAGAATAAGATAATTCAAAAGGTCAAAGCTAATTAGAAGTCATTGAGTTCTAGAAACAGATGTGTTTTCAAAGTAGATTGGAAGGACACAAGAGATGGACAGAGTACGAAGCTGGACTCAGGTAATTCTTTCCAAAGATTTGGGGCAGCAGAAACAAAACAGCGATATTCCCCAGGATCTGAACACTAGGCTTTACGATGAGGAGAAGTTCATTCCGTAGGCGCAAATTCACGAGACTGAAACAGCTCTGATAAATATATCGGTGATAAACTCAGGGCTAAATTTAGGGTAATTAACATATGTAAGTATCTTGAACAGAGATGAGCTTGGGGTAAATATAAAATTCATGGACTTTGCCAAAATTGCGGTATAGGCTCCAGTTTGCATATGCTACAGTGTGTTAGGATAATTGTTTTTGTCCCCGTGCAGGTTGGATATCCATAGGTAATGAAAAACATGCAAACCACAGATCAAATGATACAACTCTGTTGTTAGAAATTCACGGCATTTGAGGGGTGTAAAATCTCGGAGGTAGAAAAGAAATCACCGATATTCCGCGAAATCGCAGAAAAAGCTCATACCTGCTTGAAAATTATTCTGAGTGAGACGGTCTGAGACAGTTAACCGGTGTAATCTTCTTCATACGGGAGTGATATGTGCTAGTCTAGGTCTCATTAGAGTTTGTTACAATTCTTGCAGTAATATTCTGACAACTTAAATGAGAATGAGCTCTGAGCAAGCAAAAACTTGCATATAATGTAACTCTTCATATCATCTCTAGATACTGTACATTTGAAGGTTGTAAAAACAGAGATTTAATAACAAGTGTAGGAGCAATCACTTCTGCTCTGCATCCAAGAGCAGCCTCTGCTTTGAGTGAATCCTAGCATATGGGAGTATAACTGACGTGATTTATTTTGTGAAACTTTTGTGAAACTATATTTGTCTAGGGGAGGGGTAGGGGAGGGGAGGTGAGGGGGAGGGGTAGGGGTAGGATGGCAGATATTTTCCACGTTTCAAAATAATTGAAATGCAACATAACTTTTTTTTGAGAGAGAGTTCTGAAGCCAGATCTAAAATTCCACCGAGTATCAAACTATCTCTTATTAATGATCCTCACAAAGCTTACCTGCAGCAGTATCGTTGACAAGAAATGCAAAAGCACCGAACCCTCTTCCACCGAAATCATAACCATCCGATACCAGCGTCATCCAGATACTGTCCGCAAAAGGCAAAATACGGAACGAGCTTCGGTATCCTGTGAATACGTAGAGGGCGTCCTCTATATCTCCATCGCTGCCCTCGCCGATGTAGAGGGCGTCGCCGCCGTACTCGTCTATACTCAAGAGGCTAAAGAGGAGGGCGATCTGATACCCGTCTGTAGCGTTCAGATTCCACGTGAAGGTGAAATTCTCGGGGTAACCCACGATGGGATAAAATGGAGAAGTGATGTTCAGTCCATTCTCACCGACTTCCAGATCTGTTAAAAAAAAAAAAAAAGGGTGGTTAAAAGAATTGATGATTTTGTATAAGATATGAACTACGTGTATTAATATGAAATATGCTGATATCTCCATTCACACTGTTATAAATAAGAATTTTCAATTGTGTATTAAAATTTACATATGTGGTGGTCCGGCCTACACTCATATACTAATACTTAAGCATAAATTTGCTTTAAATTTAGAAAGTTCTGCAAACTGATGTATTAGAATAATTACATGTGTGTTAATACTAATCCAAACGTCATGCAAGCCCGCTTACTTTTTTCCCTTTTTCTTACACTGGCTCTTTAGTGGATAACTTTGCGAAGAGTTGTTGTTTTATTTTTATTTTATTAAGCCTTAAGTTGAGCGGAAACTAGTTACCTCCGCAATCAGCCTCGTCTGTGCCATCGTAACAGTCATAGATGAAATCGCAGGCGATGGAGTAGTCATAGCACGTATCATCGCAAAATATATCTGTGTCGAGACAATCCCTGCCTGAAGATGATTCAGAAAAATAATAAAGTAAGAAATTAGTGACTTTACTAACAAAAAACGGAGAAAAAAAAAAAAAAGATTTCCTATCCATCATTGTTCAAGGCAGGAGGTCTGGGATGATCGATCGGAAAAAGTGGGATTTTTTAAATTTTACTTTTTCAAGGTCAAAATGCAAGCAACTTATGAATGGAAACCATTTATACCCTTTTATACGGGAAATAATCTATCTGGTAACGTATTGCAAAATGCTACGTAAACTGTTATGCAAGTACGTACAGAGATGCATAGCATTTTTTGTGCACAGGAACCTTTCAAAGAGAAAAAGTTCTCCCTGCTACACTGCATCATTCTTCTAATCTCTGTCAATCATTACACCACACAGTTCTGTGGTTCACCACGTAATCAAATACGCTCCAATCATTACAAACCACACTGTTCTGCGGTTCACCACGTAATCAAATACGCTCCAATCATTACAAACCACACTGTTCTGTGGTACGTACACCACGTTATCAAATACGCTCCAATCTTTCACGACACCTTTTCATTTACAACACTGCTCTACTTAACACCATGCCATTTCAATGCAGCACCGTGTTGTCAACAACACACTATGCATTACTAATACCACTGCATTCATTACACCATGACCACGCCATTCTGTAGTGTAGTAGCTTTCGACTACACATCATTATTCACTACACCATCGCATTAACTACACCATGCCAATCACAACTACTACTCTGTAACACATTATAACGCATTATTTCTTTCTTTCATTACACCATGCCATTCTGCATTACACCTTGTCACCAACAACACCGTACCATTTACTACACCACAGTATAATTTTATTACACCATCTCATATCCTACGTCATGCAAATTTGTCCCTACACCATTTAATTTGTAACAATATGTCATACGCTGCACAATTTCATCAACAGCAATATTTTAGTCACGGCACCATCTCATATCCTGCACCATACAATTTGTTCCTACACCATTCAATTTGTAACACCTTGTCTTACACTGCACAGTTTCAACAACAACATCATTTATTCATGACACCATCTCATATCCTGCACCATTCAATTTGTTCCTACACCATTCAATTTGTAGTTCACTATGTCGTATACTGCACAATTTCATCAACAACACCATTATATTCACAACACCATCTCATTTCCTGCACCATACAATTTGTTCCTACACCATTCAATTTGTAGCAATGTCATACACTGCACAATTTCATCAACAACACCATTTTACTCACGACACCATCTCATATCCTGCACCATACAATTTGTTTCCTACACCATTCAATTTGTAGCAATGTCATACACTGCACAATTTCATCAACAACACCATTTGACTCACGACACCATCTCATATCCTGCACCATACAATTTGTTTCCTACACCATTCAATTTGCAACACTATGTCGTACACTGCACAATTTCCGTCAACAACACCATTTTATTCAGGTGCTACACCACACAATTTTATAAACCTCACAGAGTCTGGCTCTGTTCTTACCTTCTTCAGGTGTAATAAACGCATATAAGCCAAAACCATAGCTGGACCCAGGTCCGAAGTTGCTCTGGAATTTGATCCACATGCTGTTATAACTGGAAGTCCAAATCGCTGGTGGCACATAACCATCAAACCTAGCCAGCGTGGAAGTGTAGGAGTAAGGGTCTCCTTCGCCGTACGAGATGTAATCCGTGTCGGGATAGATGTCAAGGTAGTTGTACTTCAGCTGTATGACGTAACCCTCCGGGGCAGAGAGCAACCAGAAACAACGTCGAAGTTCAGGGAACTGATAGGGCGCAAATGGTGACCCCAGGTGCAGGAGAGGCTCTTCCAAGGTGAGAGTGCGGTTGTAGTATCCGCACGAATAATCAGCTCCTGTTTGTAAAGAAATGGCACGGGTCAGACGTGTGTGTGGATACGTCCGCCCAAATTTAAAGGCCAGCAGAAATGAAGCTAAACAATTAAAACGAATAGTTGAGATGAATATAGAGGAAAACACATCATATACCACCGCATCTAAAATTTAAAACTGATTTACGAGATGATGTCACATTCTGTGCCCAAACGTGAAGCAGAAGCAAACAGTTTTGATAATTACATGTCTATGATTGGGTTTGCCACTTTAACAGGGCATGCAAAAGTTAAAAACATTGAATAATTGTGCAGTCAAATCAATATACATTATTCATATTCATATCATCTTCATATTCATTACTAATTTTCTTTCATCTCCAGTTTGAAGTGACATCAATTTGGATTGTATTACCAATCTAATGTCATCTGCCTGTTCCTAAATTGAGTAATGTACCTAAGACTAAAATACTACTTCAGGGCTTTTTTCCTATTTCAAATTTTAGCCAACAAAAAGTGAAAACACAGCAAGCCAACAGTTTTCCAGAGACACAGGATGATACTGTTTTAGGCAGGAGAGAGTTGTCTTACGAAACAAACAAAAATGTACTTTTCTGTGGGTTGTTTAAGAACTCATTTCAATTTAGATACTGAAGGCATGATTATCGATACATGATTTTTACAGCCATTGGTTGAATTTCATTTCCATACTGACAAGGTAAGTCTAAGAAGAAGATTCAGACATGGCAATTAAAGCAGCATTTTGCGTCCTTTTCTACGGTTTTTCTCAACCTCACTGATGCCATAACGACATACATAACTAGCTTATCTATTCAAATCTTACTTCAAATGGTGGCATAAAAGTCAAAATGTTTACACATTTCAACTTTGTTTTCCTCAAAGATATTTTCCTTTGGGATCCAAATAAACCTCGCCCATCATATGAATATTTAAAAGCTACGAACGTCATTGGCCTATACGTAATACAACACAATGCTTGATTTGTGTAGATTGTCTATGGCAGTTGTACCAGGGAGCTGTTGGAGTCCAGCTTGCTGGATGTACCAAGTTACCAACTTGACGTTTTGAATCTATTTTTAGCAACGGCTCATAACTTAACCTGCATCTCTGATTGGTTGAGTTCAAACTAGTGGGTTGGGGGAACTGTATGCGATTATTAGTAAATGTGTAATTTGTTGGTGGTCACTTTCCCATTATCTGCAAATGTCCTAAATTACTTGCCAATTAACGCTTTTGGCAGGGAAAAAACTTGGCTAATATCTTAGTTTGCTGTTTTGTGACTGATATATGTAAAAAACTTGATGGACTTGTCAAAAAAATGGAAAAACGGCGACAAAACGCAAAATGCTGCTTTAAGAAGAGATGCAAAAATCTTACTGAAATATCCAAATCTGAGAAATTTCTAAAAATTCGATTTTAGATTTTGAGCTGCTGAGTATCAACTAACTGCAGTATCTATGTACAATGGACCGATGAGATCGATTCTTGCACTCACTCAATAAATGTGGATATACAACAGAGATGCACTGTTTGAGTTACCGTGTTCACAAAGTTTTCGGACTATGACCTCTGTTGACCCCCAAATGACCATTGAACTTCACAGAAAACAATAGGTTCCTTGTACTCGATAAGATGGATCGAACTACCAAGTATGAAGTTAATCCACCATAAACATTGTGAGTTACTGTGTTGACAAGCAAGTGTCACATACATCCTCACACACACCACCACCATCGCATAGGTTCCTTCTGCCTCCAACAAGAGTACTGTACTTATACTGATTGCCACCAATCCTACTACTACTACTATTTAACAATTGAATATTATGATCACAAAGCTTCATGTTGACAAAAAGTGACATTTGCAGGGATGAGCCTGGGGTAAAAAAATAATCAAGGAACTTTGCAAAAATTGCGGTATAGGCTCCAGTTTGCGTATGCTACAGTGTGTTAGGATAATAGTTATCGTCCCCGAGGTAGAAATGAAATCACGGATATTCTGTGAATTCGCGGAAAAAGCTCATGCCTGCATTTGGCAATTCTCCACACACACACATAAATAGAAAAACATGTTTCTGGCTAATAATCTACAGAAAAGGTATTAAGATCTGCGAGGCTTTCCTTTCTGACGAGTCCCATTTACAAGGTCTAATTTGAATACTGTTTACCACAAATGAACTTTGACCTCCACAAAACAATAAAGAACATTAAGAGTCCCTTTAAACACTCGAGTGTACCTACATGAACATGTATGAATTCATCCAAGCTTTTATGTTTACAGTTCCTGTGTTCACCACATTTTCAGACTGTGCATGACCTCTCTGTTCACCTCAAATGAACTTTGACCTCCACAAATGCAAAAGACTCGCAATAAAATCAGGACAGATCATTACTAATTTTTGGACAGCAAGGTGAACTTTCGTGTAGAGAAAACTATTTAGTGTACTTCGGTTCTTTCGTTGCTAGGCAAGACTTCTGTTGCGTTTTTCTCTGTACTGGAGGGGGTCATTGCAGGGTGATGAGCAGTGTTACCAGCGTTAGCATATTTACACTAGATCTAGCGTTTTTAGTCATTTCTGGGGTTCAAGCATTTTTTCGAATTTGGTAATTCTAGCGTTTTTTGCCTAAAACTAGTTAAATTAACCAAAAATAGACCATTTTTCAGATTTTTTAAACAAAATTCTTACTTGGAGACCCATCCAAATTTATTTTGAGTATTTTTGAACAATCTTCGGAATTTCCTACCGAAAATTTCTATATTTTTTTCAAATTTTCTGGGTTAGACTATCACTCAAATCAACTATTCAAAATCTGTTTAGTGATCGGTGACCATTCATCCTACGAATCTGTGCTAATTTGACTCGAAACAACACAAAATTTAGGGAAACTACCATTTAGCGTTTTCTAGGGTTATATTTTCTCAAATCTAGCGTTTTTTGGTCAACTGTCGCTGGTAACGCTGGTGATGAGACGGACATTTTTACTACTCACCTTTGACACACCATTTCTGTTCGTAGTCTCCGTACGGGAGGTCAGTACAGATATAAACAGCATCGGTTAGGTTACAGTAGCCTATCACAGCCTCACAGTAGCCTCTGCAGAGCACCTTCTGGCCCTCTTCTCCTGGGTAACAGTCGCCATGGCTAGCGGCACAGAGCGTAGTCATCAAATCGGAGGTATTACAGTAGGGTGACTGACTGCCGATTTCAAACAGACGGGAGATGGTGTATTCGGCCGTCTGTTGGGTGCCACGATACGTCGCATTGTACGGAAGGTACTCGTTGCACAGACCTTCTTCGACTGGTTCGCAGAGTTCAGCATCGTAGGCTGTATTACCACAAAGATTAAATTAAATTTAAATTACCTTCATCATACTTACGGCCAAAATTCAACAAGAAATTAGTTTGGTCTATGTCTACGATCAATTTTCATTTCTGTTAAAAATTCACTCTCTCTTTCTGCAGCCATTGAGCTTGGATTTCATACCAATATCTATCTATTCATTTTCAGCGAATTAACTTAGTTTAATATATGACTGAAACCTTCATAGCAACCAGTTGCAAGGACCAAGGGGGGTTACCTCCAATCCTCAGTTGGTGGAAAATGGTTCAGTCAGGCAAATATTTTGTCCCTTTTTAATTCACCAGGGAAAGAATGAGACCAGTGTTATGGGTGCACAAACCCCCCCTCGCATTTCGACTAGATTCAAAAGTCAGCTAGACTTATTAGAGCTAGTTGAATTTTGGAGAAAGACTGTCACATCGTCACATAACCATATGTAAGTGTTTCAAGTCAAATACAGAGTTAAGCCAAGCTTACTTTTTGTAAGTTATCATTTTTAACCAAAAGTTTCCAGTCTTGGACCTCTGTTAATCTCTACACATAATTGCTAAAAATAACTTCATCATTTGAAATAAAAACATGATCAGCCAACAAAATGGAGGGTCAGAAGACAATTGACATTGCCGAAATTCGTGGGGAAACAAGTAGAAATTTCTGTTACAACACAAGTTCTTCAAAAGTTGTAAAAATAAATCCATCGGTTCCCAAGTAAGAACCCTTAACTTATCCAGGGATGTGCCCACGCTGGGCGGCACTGGGCGACCCCGCCCAGCACTAAAAATTACCGCCCAGCACTGTCTTAAAAATTGTGAATCCCGCCCAGCACTATCATCATCTAAAATCCCGACATTCCTAACATTATTTTCAACATGAATTAGGCCACATGTATCCTTGTTTCCCCCATTTGTCAAATTCACGTAAACACAGTTGTGGAGATATGGAGCAGGCATGGCTTTAATCTGCAGCAAGCAGTATCACACTACACTAGCTCTGTATACAACTTGCTCTTGTCAATGTCAGGCTGGCAGTTGTAGCACGAGTGCACCACGTACGTAAATATGTCACCCCTCCCCTTAGACCCCTCCCCCAGGACGGCGATCAGTATACCCGGCACTCAGGAAATCTTGGGCACATCCCTGCTTATCTAAAAAGATATTTCTACAACAGGAGGGCCACAACATTTGTCACTGGCGGGTTGCCATGAAGGTTCTAAAGATAGGAGTCACCAGGAAAAAACAAGTCACTTGAATACCAACGATCAAAAGATGGTTTCATGGGATATGCTATCGATTTCACATCAAATTTTAAATTATTCAGTAAACAATTTATGCAACCGTAAAGTTGTAATATTAGATTTCACCAGAAATGTAGTAACAAAATGTAAACGGAAAGGGGCTGATTCTTACTATGGCTGATGACATCATTGATGAAATCCAGATAGGCGGTTGTACGCCAGGAGATGCTAGGAGAGTTCGCATCGCCACATCCGTAACCCCAGCTGATGATTCCTACCACGTCCCAGGTACCGTTCCCGTAACAAGCGATTGGATTACCTCCATCACCCTATGGATTATGTAAACAGAATAGGACATAATTTAAATAAGGACAGAATGATTTATCCAAGGTTTTTTTTTTTTTCGCACAACATATGGGGGACTTCCCATACATATGGGGGACTTCCCATGCATATTGGGGACTTCCCATACATATATATGTAGGAGTTACCTTGCAACTTCCCCATTTGGGCAAAACATGTCGCAAAAAAAGTGTAAGATTTGTAATCTACCTCTAGTGGTTCTGTTAACTTCAGGTTGCCCGGGTGAAATTGACCTGCAGAATACGGGTCGCATGAAGGCTATATACTAGACAAGCTATTCTTACAGTTTAGGGTCAGTTGCATGATGATGGTATGAATGATTACATTACCCTAAGTTAACGACGTGAACAATCAGTCATGTTAATAGAATTTTCAGAGTAGAAATAAAAAGTAACCGGCATGTTTCACCGGATGGCTTACCAGACATGGTCCGACGAGATCTTCGTCATATGAGGCACAGATCATGTTTTCGGAGGCTAGGAAGTTCTCGTCAAGATCCTTGATTCTGCTCGAGCAATTGTAATAGTCGAGTAAAGTCGCCTTCTCCTCCTGTAGATAACTGTTGAATTCATCTTTCGAAAGGAGGAGAAAAAGTCAGTGCAGTACAAACGTTTGAGCTATTAAACTGCAATATATGTGAGTCTGAGAGTGCCTGTACTGTTGATATTTATTCTAAATGAAGTTGAAGTAGGATTTAGTTTTCTACGAGGTTCTGTGGGGGGCGTTGTGGTCAAGTGGTTAAGGCAGTGAACTTGTGATCTAAGGATTGCAGGTTCGAGTCCTGGTCAGATTATGCAAATTCTCTCTGTTAATTGGTGTCAAAAAAGGCTAGGCGAATAACTAGTTCATCTCTGAGGGAACACATAGCACCCATTTTATACCACCTTCATTGGGTATGCTAGGCTAATAACTAGTTCATCTCTAAGGGAACACATAGCATCCATTTTATACCACCTTCATTGGGTAAGCTAGGCAAGAAACTAGTTCATCTCTGAGGGAACACATAGCACCCATTTTATACATCATCGGGAATGCTAGGCTAATAACTAGTTCATCTCTGAGGGAGCACATAGCACCCATTTTATACCACCTTCATTGGGTATGCTAGGCTAGTAACTAGTTCATCTCTGAGGGAACACATAGCACCCATTTTATACCACCTTCATTGGGTATGCTAGGCGAATAACTAGTTCATCTCTGAGGGAACACATAGCACCCATTTTATACCACCTTCATTGGGTAGGCTAGGCTCATAACTAGTTCATCTTTAAAGGAACACATAGCACCCATTTTATACCACCTTCATTGGGTATGCTAGGCTAATAACAAGTTCATCTCTGAGGGAACACATAGCACCCATTTTATACCACCTTCATTGGGTATGCCAGTTGGATATCGTTGTGCAGTTAAGATCGAAGTACTTTGCCCTGAATTGCCTGAAAGGGGCTGCCCTTGAACCATTTAATTGAACTATTTAAGTAATTCTATCAACCGAATCATGAGTCAAGGTCATCAAACCAGATTCTACTAAAAATACCAAAAAAACTCCAATAGAGTACGAGATCGGTCCGGTGAAGTTTACACCTAAAAGAATGAAATTACCCCCCCCCCCTGCCCTTTCAAATCAGATTTAAATACTTTTCTTTGTTCTATTAAACGTGACTTAAAGTCTATCTTTTGAGGGAATTTTTTGATGATCTCAGCTGACTTTGTTCCACCCCCTCGTTGTGCTTCTCTGTTTTCTTTTTGTTAAACCCTAATCCCCAATTGCTGGGGAAATGCAATACCAAACACTTCAGCTTACAATTCAATTAAACAAATTTAACTATCCGATCCTAGCAGGATCTTCTTCAGAGGCAAAATGATTTGCAAGAGTTTTGTCCTATTTTGAAAACAAAAACCAAACGAAGGTACTTAAACAAATGCTTTCATTTGGCTAGATGTAAGCAGGCGAAAATTTGTGGAAAAGGGAGGGGCGCACCTGTAGGCAAACTAACAGGGGTGTATATATGGCTCTGCAAACTACCTAAGCGTAGCGCAACCATGAGTTGGCGCGAAGCGTGCAAACAAATTTGGCCGAAAATGTCTCGCAGATCGCTGGAAATGGCACTTCCCAGGCCTTGTAAGTTGCATCTAAGCATTTTCTATTTTGAAATTACTAGCGATATCATAAAAACATACAAAAAAAAATATGCTCAAGGGGGGGGGGGGCGGCCACCCCCTTGGCTACGCGCATGTGAGCATAAATAAAACACTACATACAGTCTTCATTGAGTCCCCAACCGGTGGTGTAGCAAACATCGTAATCGGTAACTTCATTCGCATCTTCTGACGGAAGGCAGATGGGACGGACGTAATCTGTGATTGTCAACGGCTCCACAAACTTGAGCAGCATCACGTCACCTTCAAAGGTAAAGAAATTGGCTCCTGGGAATGGGTAGGCCCTATCCACGTAAGCTACCTGTCTGTTCTCAGACGCTTCATCTCCTGCACCTTGAAACGTATCTCCGAAAACCACATAGTCCAGCGAGGTTGGGGTGGCCCTGTGGGAATAACAAATTATCGAATCATTGCATATATCACAAATGTTCTGTGTCAAATCTAAGACCTTTGCCATCATGAAAGCCTGACGCGTAACTTGAAAAGGGCCGCCAGTCAGCATATATATATAGGCTAGAAATTTGGGGGCGCGGGAAGGGAGGGGGAAGGGAGGGGGCAGCCTGCAACTAACAAACTGTATTTATATAATGGTGTATATTTAGGCCTCCAGAATAGGCTACTGCTAACTATAACTAATGACTGCATATGACCCTTCAGAGCCTAGCCTGTAACTAACAAACTGTATTTATATAATGGTATATAGATAGGCTTCCAGAATAGGCTACGACTAACTGTAGCAAATGACTGCATGCTGACTAACAAGCATAATGGTATAGTTAGGCTTCCAGAATAGACTACAGCTACTGTAACATAACACATGACTGCATATGACCCTTCAGAGCCTAGCCTGTAACTAACATACTGTATTTATATATACTGTAGGCCTAATGGTAGTTAGACTGCCAGAATAGATTACAGCTATAACTGTAAGACAGACTCCACAGGAAATACTTGTGTCTATTAATATGACACATAAAAGGAAGCTTGGAAGAGCTCTGCATATGACTCATTTTTGTACTTGACTTGTAAAGTGGTGGTTATGCAATTTTTGTGACTACTGTAGTTTACAACCTGACTTTAGACTAAATAAATGTTTTGTGAGTTGCAATGTAAGAGCAGAAAACACAAATGCTTCCGGCATGTTCACGTAATTTCTTCTCCGTGGCTTGTCTCCCAAGTCTATAAAATACTCACAAAACTTCAATGTTTCCCCATGAAGTTACAGCCCACTGATCGGAGATGAGAGTAACTCCAAAACGGGGTCCTCGAGAGAACTGAATGTACCCTTGCCAGGGCCATGTCCCCGACGTGGCTTCGCTCCCTCCGAAGAATCGTGGTGACAACTGGGCCGCTGGATTTGTGCCACAAACGCCCGGGGCATTAATGGCTCCTAGACGTGACAACAAAATCAAACAGAAACATTTTGTCAGTAGGACCAATGGTGAATATTGATATCAGTGCAGTTTTTGCCACGACCTTTGACCTGATAAGAAACCTTTAAGGGGATTTATTTATTCTAATGACTCAAGTCCATTTAACAAAGTTGCTGAAATTTTCTGCTCTTTCCACAAAAACCTCATCCTAATTTAGCATATACTGTATGGCATCATGGAGATACAGATTATTTTATTTTCTTTCAATTTTGTCAGGCAATGTACTGTATGTACAGCAAAAATCAAGCGATTGAGCTGGAAATATGTACTATATAAATTTGATTGTGTCGTCAATTGCAACCCGTATTCATTAGGGATTAGAAGCTGGCTGGCAGGCAAACATACACACGTTTTTAAGCAAAGACATTTTCTGCAGATTACAAAACACATTGTCTGAGACTGAGGGGAATTTTAACAACTGATATCAAATGAAATCAATAGTACAGCCTTTTTTGTCTATTAGCTTGCTGTGAGTTTTTCTGTGAGTCTACCATACTGTACGTACTGTATAACACCATTCAAGTCACATAATGCTTAAATTTATAAGGTTTGTAAATTATGTACAGTGATTTATTCAGATGTTGTGCAATAATAGAGAACTCCGATGGCTCTTATTAAATGAATGAGAGAAATGAGGGATCTTTGTCAGATTATGATAACGTGTAAAAGTATTGAGAGGGCCTGACGATTCCATCCTAGCACTGAGGACAGAGGCTGAATGTAAAAATGACCACTTGTCATTCAGCCTCTGAAGAAGATCCTGCTAGGATCGAAACCTCAGGCCCATTTACTTTTGAACATTCTCGTATGGGGTATAAATGCCCACATACCAACACTTGATAGCTAATAATACAAGATCCAGAAATTGACTGTTAGAAATAGTTGTACTGTAATGCTTCATATATATACTGTATCTCACATTCTGCACCCCTTTTCAAAAGCCCTAAACTTGCTTGTAACCCTAAATGAGCTATATATATTTTTCATAATATTTGCCATTATAACAAATAGATTTCATTCCTACAACACTAATATGTTACAAACAATTATCATTCTTTATCATTCTCAGGTTAGATGGTCTGGTGTCGCCCTCTGAAATTCTCTAAGTGAAAACATTAGAAATAATAGCAAATCAATTTCATCTTATAAAAGACATCTTAAGCATTTATCTACTCAACGAATAATTTCTGTATAGTTCTGCCTTATTATGAGCATTGTATTACTGTTTTCTAACCCAGTTCTGTGTAACTCCCTATGTGTATGTTTTCAATGTGTTTTAATATTATTATTATTTTTTTTTTTCTCTATCTAAAATCTATTTTCTCGTTTACTTTGTAAGGGACCAGACTCAAAAATTCATGTTACTTCTGATCCCACCGCCTCATTGCTATATAACTAGATGTATTACTTCATTTGTGATTTAACGGCAGAAATAAACGAAACGACATGCTCTTACACCCGGGCTCTTCAGTGGATGAGCAGTTTGCTAACTATTTTTGTTTGATTTTCATTTTAGATTACGATAAAGACTGTAATCATAGTGGAGAATTATTTCATTTCCTTTTAAATTACGGTCATCAGTTTTCTATATACATTTGCATATTTTTTCGGCAGGATGATTAAGCACCATTGTTGGCACTAAACAAAGCCACACACTGTACCTCCAAAGCCGCCCTCTTGTAAAAAAAACTGTAGTGTCATTCTCGGTGAGACGATATCTCAGAGTGACACAATGCAGAATCGTTCGTGCGTGAAATCATATATGACCCAGTATAGTCTACTGTTGTACCGTACCTGAGCAGACAATTTTAACTAATTTCTGTGCCTCGGTTCTTTTTTAAACCAAACCAACACGGAACAAAATATGTAAATACTGTCAACCAATACAATATATTTACATGTATATACTACAGTCTTATGTACAGTAATGTCAGTACATCCACTGCACTTATGACCACTTCTAAGGTAACAATGACTGTCTGTGAAATGTCAGCAAAGGATAATTTCATGACAGTTTTTTGTTTTGGGGGAGGGGGAGATGATAGTGGAACAATGGAAAGGAATGGGGTAGGGGTGGGGAGATGGTAGGGAAATGGAGCGACAAGAAAGTACAGTAAACAGATTTGCCAGAGTGGGATTCTTAATGTATGGCTGATAGCCTATACAAATGGTCCATGCTATTAGAAGAAGTTAGCAAGACAAGTTTGGTACATACTACACACACTTTTCAGACTTACTCTAGAGATTTTTATATATAACACAGATCAGTACATTGGTTATCTCATGTCAATTTCCACTCACTGCTAGACACTTACATGTTTTCATTCAGTCCTAAAAAGATCAGTTGCAACAGTTTATCAAATAAATTAAATTTCAGTCAAAATAAATTTAATCCTAAGTGTCACCACTTGTCATCATCTTGACAAAAATTGACACAAAAATAGATCTATAACTAATTGCAGTTTACAGAGAACTAATTGTAATGCTTCATTAATTTGATTTGGTCATATTTTTTTATGATTTTTAGTGACTTTACTATATAGTACTCTTGAACTTAGTGTACATAGTTGCTATGCAGATCAAGTATGAGCCTGCATGCCACAGGATGGAAAGTGGAAACATCCAGAATAGCCTACTACTAGAAATGACATGGTTGTCCCAAACAGGAAATAATTTTTTGAGAAATTATGCAAACTTGTGCACACAAAAATCCAGACTTATTGACTAAACATTGTATTTACTATTTACCGTATTAAGTTAAGTATTAAGGTAAAATCCAAACATGTCTGACAAACAAGTGCCAAACTCCTTAAATATTACCTCATAAATGGCACTAAATAAATGTTGATACCTATATACCTTGCAAATTGGGTTAAGTAGTAATTGATTACGGGACTGAGAAATTGGTTTACTATTAATGCATGTGCATGAACTGGCAGCATTAGCCAATAGCCCAGAATACTTTACAAGTTTTGCTGACATTATGTAAAATATATCTTTCACGCATCCACCGACTTAACCCTTACCGCACTTTTAATAAAATATATTATTTGTACAGTGAGCATGCATAACCGATAGTTTCGATCACGCAGTGGAAAAAAAAAAGGGAATCTCTTGTTAATTCTTTTCAAGTCTGTTGACAGCACCAGAATTCAGTAGAAATCACTAAACATTGACCCCAGCCATTGAATGGGCATTCCACTTCACTGCACATGAGTTTTTATTGTTCTGAGAATACAGTACAGTAGCTAACCCAATGATGTCACAAGACAAAATGCTACATACAGTATATGAGTGTGCGGTTTTCAGCTGAAAACCGCACATTGACAATTGATGTTTCTAATAGAAGTGCTCAATCAACTTCAAGCACTCAAAAAAAACTTGCAATTCATTCTCCAAATATATACAATGTGGCAACCAGCATAATTAGTCAAATCACAATCTGCCTACATGCACCGACCCCACACACAGAATCTTCAGAATTCCCTTCCCCCCCCCCCCCCCCCGAAGCTCATTTAAAAGGAATGGATGCCTATAGGGAGCAGAGCTAGACTATCAAATGGTAAAGTATAAAAGTGCAGACCGGGCAAGTTCAGAACTTCCGACAACATATGTATCCATGCATTGTTCATCGTGGAGGACCAGCAGTGACTATCATGAACAAGTATTAAAGCGAGGGTGTACTGAGTGAAATACTGCAAGGTACAGAGTTAACAACGGTTTACATTATGTCAGAGATTTTCATGCTAAAAAATGCTACAAGAAATGATAACATGCACAAATCAACCTCGATATGACCTTTGACCTCATCAATATTAGCATATATGTTGTAGCTTGTATCTTTTTACAAAGTTTTCTTTCTATTTTATTTCTATTTTTCTCTTCTTATCTCTCTCTTTTTTTGTGAACTTTGTGCAAAGATGGTTTAACCATCAAAGGTTCAAAAGTGGCTGAGCTCTCTATAGTCCAGCACAAAGGCAAGGTCATAGTCAGTAAGCTCCTAAGGTGGATACTCTTATTAGAGCCTATATATCAATACGTCCAGATGCACTCCTATCTCAGAAAAAGTGCCAAAATGAAGTGGGAAAAAATCTTTTTTGATACATTTATCAATCAGGACCTGGTTTCTTGTGGCTTGCATGTTGAAGAGCATGAATGGAAGTAAATATGGTGCACAACAAATTGGGTCAATTGAGGCAATTTTAGACACCTTTAGGCCTCCCAGGAGCAGCGTACGAAAATTGTTCACTACTGAGTGAAGAGGTTCGTTTCCAAGTGACAAAAACTTCAGGCTTGGATAGCAAATAATCTGCATAGTCATGATACGGAAAATTGATGGTGCCATGAAAGGCCAACTTGTCAGCTATCCGGTGATGGGTAGCAATTAGCTAGTGAGAACTTCTATCTAGACTTAGAGACCACATTACTTTTGTAAAGCAATGGGCATTTTGATGGGCGTACAGTATGCTACCTTAAGTAAAGCATACAGACTTTCATGGCTAATAGGAAGGCATGGCCATAAAGTAAAACAAAAACTATGCCAAAGACAGATTAGATGTTCTGCATTGCTTATATAAAATCAAAATTAAAAATGGGTGGGGGAGGGGGAGGAGGGGGAGGAAGAGGGGGAGGAAGAGGGGGAGGGGAGGAAGAGGGGGAGGTAGGCTGTACTGAAGACCCTTTAAAAAATGTTTCTTTGGTCAATAAATTATTGTACGGTAAAAATGATCATTAATTGGCAACCAAATTTAGAAAGAAAATCTTACTCGAAATAAGAATGAAGACATAATGTCACTCATACATTTTTCAAAATGTTGGAAAAATTTCCATTTTTTCTCTTTCCTCAACGACTCTTAATCACATCTACACCTTTATTCAGACAATTTATTTGGGAGAAAATGTCCATATATTCAAGTTTTACTTCGGACTATATTTTGGAATGAAATTTGACTACAGTCAATCCAATTTCTATTTCTAGATAAGATTTGTATTGGGATTAGTATGGAACCAGTACAGAAATGTTTATTATCATTAAAAGAAAAGAAATTTAAAAAAAGATTACATCTAGTCGTGGTAACCAAAGGGTGACTTCAACACTGAGTCTTTAATACTGTACAGCAATTAAGTCTGTCTGGAAAAAACTCTAACCATACATACACTCCAATTTGTCTTTGCTGTAAGCGCATACAAACTAAATGCAAAAATGAATATTCTACAAACACTAGTTGTGTTTTTAAATGGACTCTCTAACCTGTTTTGCCTTTGTTTGCTTTCAGTTTTGATTGACTTTTCTTTTGTTTCCTGTCAATTCTTCTATTTCATTCTTTCTTTTTGTTGGTCTCATTTCTATGACTTCTATGAATCGTGGGTGGATACGAAAAGGGGAACCATGCAGTGCAGTTAACTATATTTACTGATAAGAACTAACCAAGCGATAACTCCACCTACGATTGCCAAGCTCATACAAATATTCATACACTAGCTGATATAGTGCTTTATTCTTCTGTTTTGCCATTTTTGGTTGTTCATTTCCTGCTTGTTCGTTTGGTTTTGCTTTGTCGTTTCATAACATAGTACTTGATCCACCATTGGTGTCAGGGCTCAAATGCCCTCAGTGCCCCTAAACCACTTGCCCTAAATGCCCATTAAGTTAAAAAGCCATCCGTTACCGATGGCAACGACTGCTGTGCCCCTAGAAACAAGTTCATGCCATAGGTGACTGCATCTAATTATCCGAGCTACGGTTGTGAAGCAGCTTTGAGAAAGAAATGGTGTAGAAGTAGGAATGATAACATTCATCATTCCTATTTTCTGTCATCATCATTCCCACATGTTTTCTCTCAATTATGGAAAAATGCTAATTGCTATAGTTATACGCTCTACATCTGTTTTCTACTTGTTTTTATTTATTTTTTCTTGGAGGGGGGGGGGGTGTGTGTTTGGGTTTTTTCTTCTACTTGCTCTATATTCTACATCAACACTTGCAACTGATGGGAAAATATTATTTAATTTTCATAATTGGAGAAAACGCAATAAAAAGATAAAAATATTAGTAAATTGCGCAACAACAAAACAAACCATTACGGCCTCCTCTAGTGAATCCAATCTCTGAATGCGGACAAGAAACAAAATCAAACAACATCTAACAAATTCATTTTTATGCCAAATATCACAAGATTGTATTGAAACATGTATTAAAAATTAAATTGTTTATTAAGTAAATCACAAGGTAACATTAGGTGTTATTCCACTTTTTATTCTCTTTTTTTTACCTTTTTTTGTTGTCTTCTTGAGAAAGAGCGAGAGCTATGATCTTAAGTAATCTATGGCCAGATTTTATACAAATTATATTTTAATAATTATTAATTATTATTTTATACATATTTTATAACAAATGTAGCAAGATAGGTTTCCTACATTACCTTGTAATTGAGAATGGTTTACTGTAGATCAGGGTTTCCCTAACTTTTATCCCCCCACGAACCCCCTGTGGATGTCAGAGTTGTCCAGGAACCCCCAACTTTTCATTATTATACTATAACGTGCATAACAGTGCTTTGTAAAAGATCAAGTGCATCATGTAATATTGTAATGAAAAAAATACAAGAGATGAACATATATTTATTTGGAAACTTTAAGATCAGATCACCAATTGTATCACGCATCGATCACCCATCACACACGATGAGACGGGTGCTCCTGTTTTTTTATCAAATGCACGGTACGGTACTACTATGGCAACATATGCGTATGGAACGCGAAAAGAGTTTGTCGATTGGTTCGACTTTTTTACATTACTAAATGATATGATATATATCATATTTTAGTTCAACAAAAAGTACTCTAGATTTGACCTTTAGAAACATCTCACGAACCCTCTCTGATGGACTCACGCAACCCCTGCGGGTTCATGTACCCCAGTTAGGGAACCCCTGGTTTAGATATTAAAGAGGGCACGTACACGCAGTGTTCAATGGGGTTTCGATACGATATTTCTTGTAAACCAAACAACTATTGACACATGTCTATTGCAGACGAAATTTAAAATGGACGATGCTGACCTTGGAATGCATTTCATTCTACTCTAAGGTACATGCTGACAGTTTATTACGTTGTCTTATTGACTATTACAGCACAAATAGACTACAGTATGTTACTTACCAAATTGGCAGTAAGCCCCCATGTAATTGTCAGGACATTCACAGGTGGCACTTTCGCCATCTTCACTAGTGTAACATGTGCCTCCATTCTCACATGGACTAGAATAACAGGCAGTGGCTATACCAATACAGAAAGCAAGAAAACAATTGTCACAGTTGTATTAATGATATTTGAAATGACTTCTCTTTTCCATATTTTTTTTTCTTTTTCGGTGGCCTGGCAAATGAATTTAAATTTTTTTTAATCAAAATGTTATTGTTATAAGAACTTAATATATAGAAGTGCATAGAAATATAACATTATAACCCCTGATACTATAACACACTACCATACAATATACTGTACACTAACAAAATCACTGATAACTCCACTCAGGAAGCCAATGCCAACGGCCCTTATAACACCAATAGCAATGCCACAGGCTCAACCACTAACAATACCACAGGCACTACCATGCAATGCCAAATGCCCCTGGTAACACCAATAGCAATACCACAGGCTCAACCACTATCAATACCACAGCCACAACCATGTAATGCCAATGCCCCTGGTAACACCAATAGCAATACCACAGGCACAACCACTATCAATACCACAGCCACAACCATGTAATGCCAATGCCCCTGGTAACACCAATAGCAATACCACAGGCTCAACCACTAACAATACCACAGGCACTACCATGCAATGCCAAATGCCCCTGGTAACACCAATAGCAATACCACAGGCTCAACCACTATCAATACCACAGGCACTACCATGCAATGACAATGGCCCTGGTAACACCAATAGCAATACCACAGGCTCAACCACTATCATTACCACAGGCACCACCATGCAATGACAATGGCTCTGGTAACACCAATAGCAATACCACAGGCTCAACCACTATCAATACCACAGGCACTACCATGCAATGACAATGGCCCTGGTAACACCAATAGCAATACCACAGGCACAACCACTAACAATACCACAGACACAACCATGTAATGCCAATGCCCCTGCCAGTAACACCAATAGCAATACCACAGGCACAACCACTATCAATACCACAGCCACTACCATGCAATGACAATGCCCCTGGTAACACCAATAGCAATGCCACAGGCTCGACCACTAACAATACCACCGGCACAACCATTCTGTGCCAATGTCAACTGTTTGTACCACTGCCTCTGTAATTGCCATGTCAATGGCATTGCCGAGGACAATGCCATTCAAATGTCATGGACACGTACTACCAATGCACGGCACAGATCCAAAAAGGTGTGAGTTGTACATCTCAGTATCAGAAAATTTCTGATAATGTTCATGGGACAGTCTGAATTTGGCAAACAATAAACAGATCCTAGCAACTTCATCACAATAAACTGTAATATCATTTGCTCACATTGATTGTCAGGGAGCAATTATAAGCATTCAGTCCTTGTATATGTAATAACTAGCAAGTACTCGAAGAGCCAAAAACATCGAACTCTAAGACTGCGGTACTTGGTAAGCGCAGCATTGTTACTTACCAGATTCGCAGTAAGCCCCTATGTAGTTCTCAGTACATTCACAGGTGGCACTCTCCCCATCTTCACTGGTGGTACAGGTTCCTCCATTCTCACATGGACTGGGATTACAGGGAGTGGCTATACAAATACAAAAAGTAAACACTTGTCACAGTTGTATTAATGATACTTGAAATTAGCTGGTTTCTCTTGAAATCCGTTTATGGTTTCGATGACAATCGTAACCTTTTGTAGTCATGCAGGCTGATGAGTGTGTGTGTGATACGCCTTGCTTGTAAACAAGATATCACAAGAAGGGGAACTTGGAACAATCGCATATTTGGTGTGTAGAAGTACTGTATTGAGTAGAAAGAAGCCAATTGTTTGTGGGGGAAGGTCAAAGGTCATTTGTGGTCACCAGGGGGTCAAATTGTGAGAACCTTGTAAACACAATATTTCAACAATGGAAGCTTGGACCAATCTCATGTTTAGTATGTACAGTAGTTGTGACACATTGAGTTCAAGATCCTTTTTGCTTTTGGTGGAGGTCAAAGATCATTTGGAGGTCTCATTAAGGATCGAGTCAAGTTGTGAAAACCTTGTAAACTCGATATCTCAAGAAGAAAAGCTTGGTCCAATCTCATATTTAGTAGGTAGTTGTGACACTTTTAGTACAAGAAGCCTATTGTTTTTGTTGAGGTCAAAGGTCATTTGGAGTCACCAGGGGTCAAATGGTTGAAACCTTGTTCTATAATCTACCGTATCTCTCATTGACCAGCCAATTAAATAACATGTGCGTTAGGAATGAGAATAATTGGAAATTAGCTTAAGGATATCTGTAGAAAAGAATCAGAAGTCTCGGCCAAATCTCCATTGACTTCAGTGTGTCGGTAACTTTTGGAGTTTGCCATGTACGTCACTGCATACATGCCTGTGCACAAAGTTGTGTAATGAACATTGTAAGTGTTGTTACACAACATTGCTATATGAATGGACGATATCGTTAGGAATCATCGGTATCATATCTTTGCTTCCGATTTTGAAGTTTACATCATATTTTGCAATTGTGTAGATTCAGTGCCAAATGAAAAACTTCAGGTTTGGATGTAGTAACGCTGGGGAAATGACCAGGCACCATTTACCAAAAATTACGTGTTGCCAACTTTAGTTAGATGTTTTAGAGGCAAACCAGACACTAAAATCTTTGGGACTGTAGGGTAAAATCTCCCGGTGCCTGCTTAATGTATGGCGTGTAGGTATACCACATTGAATAGAAGAAGCCTTTTGTCTTTGGTAGAGATCAATCTGTATCCTGATACATGAAAAGTTTCCATCTCGGTCATCAGCTACCAATGTGAATATTGTTTGTCATATATCTCAATGATTTTTTCTGTACTACTTAGATTGAAGTGTTGTTCATCGTGGCTCTACCCTACAGCCTTGTGTGTCACACTCATATAAGATTATTCATGTAGCATCATCGAAACCACACTGCAGTTTTCAAAACAGCAGTGCTGTCTGGTTATTTTTTCTTTTCTGGGGGAAAATAAGAACTTTATGAACTTTATAAGTGCAAAAAAGTAACAAGAAAAACTCCATTTTCTATGGGTTTGAGGTGAAGGCAACCCATTCATGATTACTGCAGTGCATTGGAAATAAACTTTGCCATGTTTTAATGTCAATGTATTATTTTAAGCCTAGGCCTACAGTATGCCTAACTGTTTCCTAACACGATTTTAATTTCCACCAAACTGATGAAAAACTGATTAACTTGCAAAGTCACACAAGGAAACATCAAGCTTGTAATGTATTCTGAAGCACTTTAATAAATTATTTAACCCACAAACATATATCAAACAGTAAAAATTGACACATGCATGACCTCAGTGCAATTTTTCCTTAGGCTAGCCTACTGACACTGTATATTCTTTTTAGTGGGTATTGCGTATACTTTGCCGGGTATGCTAACGGTACAACATTAAACCTCTATGCGGTAATGTAACGTGAACGTTAGCCTGGTAAAAGGACAAACTTAGGCTACGCTACCTAAAACTGGTACAAGTTACAACAACATTAAGAATAAGACCTACAACATCTAACGAGAAGAACGGCTGAAAATAGCAACTTCCTTCTATTTCATAGCCCGGTAGCCGAAATATCGACAAATGACAATCCTAAACTGAATATCTTGCAGTGATAGACAATCGCCACCAGTTTTGCTTGCCGAAACGAAAAGTTCAAAATTTCCAGACAAACTTCTATTTAGGAGGGAGCAACACAGTAATTATTGTTCCTACAACCAATGCGTAAATATATATACGGTGGCTTACTAGAGACATAAGGGGGGAGAAATAAGTGTCCACAAATCTCATAATTTGGACTTTTTATTTCATTTTTTTTCCTTTCCTATGTCTTTATTAAGCCACCGTTCGTATCAGTGGTACATCATTACTTTTGTCATATAGGGTTGCATACTTTCTACTGATGGACTGAAGAGAAAGGTGTTAATGGATTGGGGAATGATAGGGAACGGATCGTAGGATGCATATGGAAGACAGTTCCAGTTTAGTTGCAGGAATTAGAAGAAGGATGAAGATCGTATCATCGTTAACCTTCGATATGGAAATCGTTGTACCTGCCAAGGTAACAATAACTGACTGACTGCCGAGAACCGGACCGATCACTGATGCACTACTGTAAATAAACTACATCTTTGTACTACTGTATTACACTTGAATACTTGATGTTGTAATTGTTATAAACTGAAGGCATTACCATTTATGCGGATTTGGTAAGGAATTTCAAAAGAAGTACAAAGGCCTCAGTTAGAAGGTAAATAAAATGATAATTGTGACTCATGCATATATGAACTACTTACCACACCCTTCATGAAGTTTTTGAAACATAAAAGCAGCTAGGGCTCTGTTTGAAAATATGTTTGTTAGAATGTAGTATTGTGAATTGAATTGACACCTCTTAAGTTTTTATATTAATTTCATCACTCGTATGTTTTATTTAAGCTCAATGAAATTGACAAAATCAACACTGACATCAACAACGCTGTGTTTTCCAGGCACTCAGTCGCGCGGATACGACCCCACACCGGGTACTAATTGTAGGTGCAAAACCCCGTCATGTTTACGGTGATAAATTTAAAACCTATAAGTTCCCCCTTCATTGAAGAAATTAAACATACAAAAAAAGTGCCATCAAAAAAGTGCCATAAAACTTCCCTACAGCCGAAAGCAGTTGCAAACGCTATCATGAACACTTAATCAATCTTTACTGTCATTATACCCAGCGATATATGTCATTAATATTGCAACGTACTGTAACTACCCCATGGTACTCCCACCACTACAGCCACTGGCATACAATGCCTCGATAGTACACCCATGTCATTTATACTACCAATAACAAATAATGCCACTGAGATTACAATTACCAATATTAAGGCTATACCCGACGTGCCATGGCAGGCCGACATGCACTACTAGTACATTATAACCGCTGATTCTATGTCACTGCCGATATGACGTCGACGTACACTATAACATGCACTAACCCTGGGTTGTCCAACCTTTTGCAGAGGAGGGCCACATGGAATGATTATAATGAAGGAGGGGGCCGCATGAACCCTACGCTCGATTTTTCGATTTTTTGCGCGAAGCCCAAGGCAACAAAATGTGAGCACTGCGCGCGGAGCGCACTGATTTATTTTCCTTCCTGATAAAACAGATGAATAAAGTCAAGCCGCCACCCCCTCCCCTCCGCTGAGAGAGTGTCACACAAACTGACCTGTATGCATTTTTTTGGACCCAGAAGGTTCGAATGATTGCTTATATAGCTTCAAATTGTTATCAATATATCTGCTCACTAAATTTCACACCGTAGAGCATCTCTGGCGGGCCGGACGCAACCCTGCGGCGGGCCGGACTGTGGCCCGCGGGCCGTAGGTTGGACAACCCTGCACTAACCGTTATCACTGATACCTCCACTAACGAAGTCAAATCCAATGCCCCAGGTAACGCAAATAGCAATGCCATAGGCACAACCACTTACAATACCACAGCCGTTTGTACCACTGCCTCTGTAATTGCCATGTCACTGCCATTGCCGAGGACAATGCCACTCAAATGTCACGGACACGTACTACCAATGCTAGGCACAGATCTAAAGGGTGTGAGTTGTACATCTCCCCACCCAACCCCATCCAGTTTGTTAGAACTTTCCACCCAAACCAAAAATTAAAAGTAGTTATTAGTATAACCACAAATGCTCGTTATCATAATTATTGACCGAATTTATGCCTAAATAGGTCTCAGAATGCACAAGTTTGCGTCTGTTTTTACTTTTTATTGTCTCTCTTTGTTTCCTGTTGTCGAACCAAGGGCCACATCCCTTCCCCTGGATCCGCTTGAATACCTGACCACTCACTGACCCTAACCAGGGTTTCTACAACTATATCACTGCTAAGGAAATATACCAAAGCCACTGACGGTACCAATTCCACAGCCACCAGCAATGCCACTTACCACCACCACCAGTACCACTTACTATAAGGGGGTGTTGTGGTCAAGTGGTTAAGGCAGTGGACTGGTGATCTAAGGATTACAGGTTCGAGCCCTGACCAGATCATTGCGTTGTGTCCTTGGGCAAGGCACTTTATCTCCATTGCCTCTCTTCACCCTGGTGTATAAATTGGGACTTGCGAGGTAACTTGTAAATAAAGTTGCGTGCGCCGGTTTGTGGCTGCACCCTATGGGAAGTCCCCGGGGAACACGTGGTTGTGGTGGTGCACTGTGGTGCCCTAGGAGAGATTGACTGAATTGCGCACACTTTGGTGTGTATAGGTGTAATAAGTTACCAATGACCAAGGCAAAGTTGTACACGCTATGGTACATTTAGCGCCTTTGAACAATTTCTGTTGATTTTGGCGCTATATAAATGTCTTCTGATTGATTGATTAATTGATTACTATTTATATACCAATATGGCACTGGCATTCGGCACTGTCAAACCTCCGGCTATACATGCAGTCTCTTGGTCTTTAAAGCCGGCAATCTGGCACGCTCTACCGAATGATCTAAATGAGTCTAAATATGCCACTGAGTGTACTATTTCAGGTCCAAAATTCTACTGCTTTACTGGTTGAGAATCCCCATGCAAGGGAGCCTGCATGGGAACTCAGCTTCCCCCCTCCCACGGCCACATCCCTCGGGTTTTTATTTCAAATTCCTCGGTCTGCTTGAACATTGGCATTGGCATTTTGTCGGGATTTTATTTGCCTTTTATAACGTCCATTCAGCAAACGTTAGGTGCAAAACTTTGCACCTTATCATTGTGACTGTATCATATCTATGTAATTTTTTATGCATCTGTTAAAAGTATTATTACCTAAGCAAGGGCGTAGGAACCGGGGGGCTGGGGCCCCCCAGTGAAAAATATGAGGGGGCCGAAGTATCATTCCGCCCCCCCCCCTTTTTCATTTCTCAATACATGATAACAACATTCGTCATTTTAGCAGAAAACATTTTTGCAGAAAAAAATCTCATTTGGAGCACCAAATTGCATCTAAGGCAATGTGAAAATGCAAAATTATTTACAAAATGGAGTGGGTGTTGAAGTGTGCTATGTTGCACCAAATTGCATCTGAGGCCAACTGGAAATGCCAAAAATTTCCAAGGGGGACATCCCCTCCCCTTAGACCCTATCTCCCAGGCCGGCCATCAGTCTTCAGCCCCCCCCCCCCCAACTCAAAAGTACCTTCTTACGCCACTGTACCTAAGTATTAAGGTTCTCTCTCCCTCTCCTCGGAAAAGGTGCATAGAGAAATGAAACAACTGCCTAATCCCACTTTTATATATATTTCGGTATCCTAACTAGGCTCAGAAACATTATTTCATTTTATTTTATAGAAAAAAACGTTTCCATAGCAACTAAGTTTTGAACTGGTAAAGGTATGAAAGAAATGTGTGTCTACGTACATTGGTCAACGATCATTTCAATTGTGAGGTCATCCTTTATCCCATTAGTTATTGAATGTGAAATATTCTTAACTCAGATGTAGTAAGTTAATTCAGAGAACTTCATAAGTAGTGAAGAAAATATATATAACAGGTGACACGGGGGATATTATCAACGTTCCTTTGTTTGTTATTGTAGTGCGCGTGCGCGCTACAATATGGTCATTACTGGCCAAGTGAACGATACGTACATGACTGAACGTTGAAACATAAAGTTTCATATATTCTCTGTACATTTGCAGTTTCAGAGGCTAGCTGCGTAGCCAAATTATTATGAGCCTGTCACGGCGCTCACAATCGCCCTCACTTTGTAGGTAGTTACATAATTATGACTATACTCCCTGCAGTGTGTTGTCCGCCCAAAAAATGACACCATGAAGAACCGAAAAGTTCTTCCTAATACTGCAAGCACACACTGTGGAGTGTTAGCTCAGGGGTTAACGCCGGTGCTTTCCAATCATATGGTCCGCAGTTCGAGTCACTCCAAGATTAAAGGCATTGAAGACTCGCCCCAAACCGCGTGCGGCCATCTAAAAAAGTTAACTTTCTGTTGCTTGCAAGTGACGTTTTGTTCAGACAGACAGTGATGAAACGTGATACCTGTCTTGTTATCTTTAGCTGGACCTGAGATGTCCATCGCTCTATCGTTTGTATACTGTGCTGTGGGTATTGACCGCAGCTGCATGTACTGACTGTACACTAGTGTCTAATCAGGGAGTTCCATAACAACTCCCTGGTGACCTGGTCTAATTACCGACGGTAGCAAGCTGAGTGTGTATTTTCTGGGATCGATGGTGGTGTTTAACACTTCTGTTACACCTCATTCGAAACTAGGTCAAATTACCGGTATTAGACGTTTCTTTTTGAGTGAGTCTTCGCACCCTTTAATGTATGTTGTCCAGTTACAGAGTTGTTGACAATTGACAATTCATAATCATGGACGTTAAATATGAATCTCGTAAGAGACTGACTTCGGTCAACTTGCGGCTTTTATAAGCCGATGAGGCTCCTTCGTGAGTTCCTGCTTGTAGGAGGATCTAAAATAAATACATACACTACACCCGCACTACAATATACTGCGTTTTTGCAGACAACTGCAATTCTAGTTCTTTTTGGCTTAAAAAAGTTTATGGATGTTTGATTCCTTATAGTAACCTGGGTTATAGAACAGTGTCCGTTTTCGCACAACATATATATATCATATCAAATACACTGGCATATACTTATTGATCAAATCAACCAACTCGGCTACAACGGCATCTCTGAGGAAAAGACCGAGGGTCGCTGATTCGACTTTATCGATCCTCATAAACTACTAAGTCAGTAGGGAACGTGTGGTAGTTCCCCAGTGGGCAAATTACGATTTTGTCTGCCTATAGTTTACTTTCGTCAGTTCTGCCTATACATGATATACGTGACCTTGCATACGTACCATCTCCACACGTTGCTCCGCTGAATCCATCCAAACATGTACAATAGAAAACAGTTCGAAAGACTTGGTTACAGTCTCCTCCATTTTGGCATGGATCTGAAACACATGAACCTGGCTGTAGCTGAATCTGGCCTGTGTGATGAAAAGGAAATATAATACAAAATGTGCACGTGATCAATTAATTACCAGTAATCAAGTATTTATTGTACCTTCTTGAAACGTACGCACTAACCCCGAGCTCCGACCGTATCACAGTCGAATTCAACCTGTCTTATATACCCATTTTCAAAACAAAAATTACCAAGTCTTGATCGCATTTCTGCTATCACAATACACGTACCAGCCATTCCTTGTTAAGATGACAATACAATGATTCTTTACACCATACATAATATATCCCTAACCCACACCGCCCCTCCCCCTGCCCCGGCCCCCTCCTCGGCCACTCCCTTATATACTAGTTGGAACTGTATATCATAAAAAACACTCTTTTATCAAAGCTGGCACGTTTTATTAGGCTAGCCTTGGCCATGCTCCATTGAAACACTTTAGAAGAAGGTAATTTTTCGTTGGAAGGACAGATTCATTGTAGTACGTAAGGTTAACTTAATTGAATGTATATAATAAAGTAGGAGCCCCATATACACTGCACTGCACTGCCTTTCAGCTGATGTAATGAATGAGGACCAATCTGATCGGTAAATCTGATGGATTAGCGAACTGGCTGTACATTTGTATACCTAGTTATAGATCAAAACCACATTCTCATATAATCTGCTAATATGAAAGATACGTTTTTTTTTTTTTTTTTTTTTTTTTTTTTTTGTGGTCAAATTTGGAGATATTTTGTTGATGCACCCGGCAACAGCAATTTTGTTAAGAAAAACTAGAAGATTAATGAAATTAATAGTACAGTTTTTGTTGGAAAAAAACAAGAAAGAAAGAATGTAAGTGAAAATGTGGTTTGTTGCAAACAAAATCAACTATAAAATGTAAAAGATAATGGCAGTTACAACACGAAGCCGCCTGCCCGTCCCATTATATCAGAATTAGCTATACTACCGTATGCTTGCAATGACAAATATGCCAACAGTGTTTGCGCGACTGCCTCTGTATAATTGCCATTTCAATGCCATTGCCGAAGACAATGCCATTCAAATGTCATGGACACGTACGGCACGTACGACTAAATGCTAGGCACGGATCCAAAGGGTGTGATTTGTACATCTCAGTATCAGAAAATTTCTGATAATGGTCATGGGACAATCTGAATTTGGCAAACAATAACCAGATCCTAGCAATGTCATCACAATAAACTGTAATATCATTTGCTCACGATGATCGCCAGGGAGCAATTGTAAGCATTCAGTCCTTACATATGTAATAACTAGCAAGTATACTCAAAGAGCCTGCAGTTGCAAAGTACTCGGATGAATACGTACTCGGACTCGGTACTCGGATCCCAAAACATTGAACTCTCGGACTGCGATACTTGGTAAGCAGAACCTATACAGTGCCTGGATAATATTATTATAGCTTACAACAGGGGTGGGCAACCTACGGCCCACGGGGCACATGCGGCCCGCCAGTAAAACAATTTGCGGCCCGTGAGATGGCTTAAGAAAAAAAAATCAATCTATTTTACATCATCACAAAAAATGAGCTAGCTGCTTAGAATTTATCGGCACTAATGATGCTGTCAGATATAGGCCTATTATCCCCAGTAATTATCAACTGTACTGTATTGACATTATGTTTTTGTGAATACAGATTAAGTACACACACCTATTGCTTGAAAGTTCTCGGAATCAAAGGTTTGAAATCAACAGCAGGCCGTTGGTTAGGTGCGGCCAAGTCAATTTTCCACTCCTTATATCTGGGCAATTCAATCAAAAGGGTTGCCCACCCCTGGCCTACAACAATAGAAACAACACTGCGGAACACTGCCTTGTTCATGTTTTGTCACCAAAGCTTATAATATGATCGTAAAGACCCAAATCTATATGAATAGCACGCAAACACATATTTTGAAACTGTAAGATAACATTTTTAATCCATGAAAGTGTGCTGTGAGCTTTTTGAACTTTCTGAAAGTTGTAGCAAATCTAGCAATTTTTGTGACATATATTGGCCCTTTAGTATATATACTTTCTTTTTATCTTTACCGTGTTTTTTTTTTACAAAAATAGGCCAACGTTGAATTTGTACAATAGTAAAGCTGCACATGGACGGATCTAGTGTTTCTATAAAGGAACGTTCGTTGCAGCCCACCCTCCGTAGGAGGGACTTTCATAGCTCCATACCCCCCCCCCCCCAAATAGAAAAAACCATGGACGTCAAATAAAGCATATTTTAGGTTTATAATTAGATCTAAAAGCAAGGTTGTGCTAATAACCTCCTTATTAGTTTAGTAAGTTACACCTCCCCCCCCCCCCCCCCCGGATCCACACCTGTTGAATAAGTAGTTTAAGAGCCGGTAGTTGCTGGAAAGTCATAGCCCCGAGCCCTTATTAACGGTAAATCATAACTTAAAGAGAAATCCTCACCATGATTACTTCAAGCAAAATGATAATGCTTACATAAATTTTACATGGTCCTTACGTTGCAACTGGACATAATGCCGTTTGAATGTTTAATATTAAAAATCAGAATGATAAGTAATGGACAGCTGCCTACTTAACAATGAATAAGAAAGATAATCTGACCATGTGCAGGTTGAGCCTGTAGCAAACAAGCTAAGGCCAAGAAGGCCACGAATGCCCGGGTGATGATCGACGCCTTATCCATGAATTTAGTTTTTTAGTTGACAACAGACTGTACGAGTAACCAGCGCATGTCCTACACACCAACTGACGTGTGTGCAATATATTGAACTCAATATATAGTTTAACGTGTTTCTAGTCTATTGAATTTCTTTTCTTTTCTTTTTTTTTTCTTTTTGGTTTAACTTATTATTCCAAACACCTTCCCGTCACGCTAGCGTGAAGATAAATGTGAACAAAGTAAATTCTGCCACAGGGCTTTAACAAATATGCTATAATTTTATGTTTTGCTTGGTTGATTTCTTTGAAATAAACTCTCCTTTGTATATAGTATTAGATACGACAGGTGGTGACCCTCTCGGCGTTGCACCTATACATACTCTGTAAGTGTGTATACCATCAGTTGCACTACTCATATGCAAGCATATATTTTGTTATGTTAAGTTCTTCTCTCTCTGTGTTTTTTGTCTCGTTTCTTTTGATCGAGTAACTTAATTGCCCTTTCCATAATTGAATGGAATAAGTTGTTGACTGTATTTACACTGAATCCGCCATTTTGCATGCAAAGTAAAGGCTAGACCTTGGTATACATATTCTGTCAAGGTTCAAGTTATACGCCGCCTGAATTAGTATTGAGTCCGTACATATACCCCTATAGGCGATACTGTTGGTGTTTGTATATATGTAAAGTAAAATTGACCGTCTAAAAGTATGTGTATATGTATGTATGTATGTATTTTAGATCCTCCTGCAAGCAGGAACTCGCGGAGAAGCCTCATTGGCTTATCAAAGCAGCAAGGCTGACCGAAGTCAGTCTCTTAGATTCATATTTAACGTCCATGATTATGAATTGTCAATTGTCAACATCTCTGTAACTGCAGACGACACATTAATCTTGGAGTGACTCGAACCGGGGCCTTATGATTGAAAGGCACCGGCGTTAACCACTGAGCTAACACTCCTTGTATATACTGTATAATGCATACTGTATAAGTATAGGCCTTTATACTGATATAACCTTGTGTTTAATATGGTCTTCAGTAGACAGCAAAGCAAAGTTTCATATGAAAACAGGGCGGAAGTGGTTATTGTAGTGAAATAACGTCATTATCTGCTGAATGCACCACTGGGAAACAAATACCTTTATTATCTCAGGGAGTGTCAATACCTGACAAGCCCTATAGGGTTTTATAGTACACTTCCTTTTACAAGTTTTGTTTCTTATCTCCTTCTATGTCATATGTCATACTTATGTTGTGATAGAACAAAAATCAATAAATGAAAATTAAATCTTAGGGTGGCATCCTCCTGTTATAGAGTCTATATCAATCCGCTCAGATGTTCTCCTGTATCAGGAAACTTGTCAAAATGCAGTATAGGTTAACCTCTTTTTTTGATACGTTATCAATCAGGAACTAAATTGTTTGGTTAGCATGTTCAAGAGTATGAATGGAAGTACATGTGGTGCAAAAATTGGGTCACTTGAGGCAATTTTAGACCCCTTAAAGCTGTACCGGGTTCGCCATCGGCTGTTACGCCCCCTATATTTTTCGGCCGAATCGTCGCTATACAACGTTTCTCCGGAAGCAAGATTCGTTAAACAAACGTATCCTTTGTTTAATCGTCGCGACAACGTGGAAGAATCGTAGAAGCAACGTTTTCTTCGTTTCGTTTATTTGTTCCTTATGTTTCACCACACTCGCCGCCTCGCTAGCACTGAGTTAACACCTACGTTGGTACGATCGCTCAGCTCAGCCGTAAATTTCACTGTGTCGCTTTTTCATTCGGATTACTCTTATCCATCGTTTTATTATTTCTATGGAGATTTATCTATACGGAACTTTTATCTACCCTTTATTCTTTTCTATGGAGATTTATCAATACGGAACTTTTAGCTACCATTTATTCTTTTCTACGGAGATTTCGGGACTGTGTTAATTTTTATTCACGGATACTCGAGTTTTAATAATCGTTTCGACCTATGCCAGCTAATTAACTTAATTGGGTGAGTTCAAATTTAAGTTCATTTTTACTTCCCCTAAAGTGGTGACCCCGACGTGATTGAATTAGAGCATAGGCCCGGCGTAGCGATTCCGCTTGTATTTTCGTTGGGATTTGTTTTGCCTGGTAATCTTTTCTCTCAAAATGTCTATAAGCGACGTAGAACGAGGGGAAAAATCAATGGCAACAGTTAGCATGAAACTCCCACCATATTGGCCAGCGGATCCCCTGTTGTGGTTTGCACAGGTATGAAGCACAATTCGCAACAAAGCGTGTTACATCACAAGATACGAAATATTCGTATATCGTTGCATCACTAACCCCGACATAGCTCAGGGAAGTTCGGGATCTGCTTTTAAGTCCCCCTCAAGCTGATCGGTATAAAACTCTGAAAGACACCCTAATAAAGCGTACCGCCGTCTCAGAGCAACAACGACTACAGCAACTCCTATAAACGAAAACCGTCGCAATTATTGCGACACATGCAACAGTTATTAGGGGTTAGGAAGCTCGAGGAATCGATCCTCAAACAACTATTTCTTCAGAGACTTCCTACGAACGTGCAACTCGTCCTTGCTTCTAGCAGCGATGACGTCAAGCTAGAACAGCTCGCTGAGCTGGCCGACAAAATACTAGAAGTAGCAATACCTACTGTGAACGCTGTTGCAACCACTACACCGGAAGTTTCTAATATACATCGATTAGAACAACAGGTTGAGCGTCTGTCGAGACAGCTGGAGGACCTGTCAAGGCGACTTAATAGGCAGCAAAGCGGAAGTCGGTCCAGTTCTCGCAAGCGCAAGGATTCCCCCGCAGCCAGCGAAAAGTGCTGGTACCACCGCACGTATGGCGACAGAGCGCAAAAATGCCGTCAGCCGTGTTCGGAAAACACCGAAGCCAGCAACTAAACGCGGCGAGTTCTGCTGGCCCAAACACCAAAAGCCGTTTGTTTTATGTGTATGACAAACAATCAAATCGAAAATTTTTGATTGACACCGGCGCGGAAGTTAGTGTTATTCCACCCAGTCGTGACGATCGTAGATCCGGCCCCAGTAGTTTCGAGTTACAGGCTATCAACAAGTCTAAAATTAAAACATATGGTATGCGTTCTCTTACGCTCGACTTAGGCCTTCGGCGCACATGCCGATGGGTTTTCATCTTTGCAGAGGTCACGGGTCCGATTTTAGGAGTCGATTTCTTACATCACTTCGGCCTCCTGGTCGATCTACGCCGATACAAACTTGTTGACTCAACTACGAATTTTCAGTATTAGCGGTTCTGTCGCAAACGTTTCACCAGTCTCGCCTTCTCTATCATCAGTTGGTGCGTCGGCGCCGTACCACGCGATACTCGCCCGATTTCCCAGCATATCGAAACCGTGCTTCTTAGAGCGATCGGTGAAACATGGTATTACACATCACATCGAAACCAAGGGTGCACCGACAGTTGCCCGCCCGCGTCGACTCGCCCCCGACAGGCTAAAAATAGCAAAGCAGGAATTTGAACAAATGCTTCAGCTCGGAATCATTCGCCCATCCAGCAGCCCCTGGGCATCTCCACTGCACATGGTACCAAGGAAAACCCCTGGGGATTGGAGACCGTGTGGTGACTACATAACATTATCACCGTACATGATAATTACCCTATTCCGCATTTACACGATTTCTCTGGTTCGCTTCACTCAAAGAAGGTGTTTTCGAAAATAGACCTTGTACGGGCATACCACCAAATACCTGTAGACCCTGCAGATGTTTAAGCCTCCCAGGAGCAGTGTACGAAAATTGTTTACTATACTGAGTGAAGATGTTTGTTTACAAGTGACAAAAACTTCAGGCTTGGATAGCAAAAAATCTGCATGGTCATGATACGGAAAATTGATGGTGCCATGAAAAGGCCAACTTGTCAGCTATCATGTGATGGATAACGTTTAGCTAGTGAGAACTTCTATCTAGACTAAGAGGCCACGATACTTTTGTGATTTAGTGTGTAAGTCAATGTGGCTTGTAATAGGCGTGTGCTACCTTAGGCTTAGTGACCGATGAAGAGGGCGCCAGCCACCCCGCACCAGGTTCAGATGATAAAAATTAATGAAATACGTACAATTCGCAGGAGGTAGTTACAGTTATGCGCAGTTGCGGGGCTATGGGACGGTGGGCATTTGTGCATGTACTATATTGTTGGCTGTCGTGAAGGTGCCATGAAATCGCATCATAAGTATTTCATTCTAAAAAAAATCTCGGGGAGTTGCACACATTCCCCTCCCCACCCCGCTTGAAAATAGTAGTAGTATTAGGTTGTCGGTTGCCTGGAAATCGCATGTAAAGGTGTTGAATTTTTAAAAATGTATGTGGAGTCAAACCGCCCCCGCCGGAAACTTAACGACCGCCTACGATGCTTTAATGTCCTATAATCACCTCTGAAAAATTCAGGCCCCAGAAGTTTGCGAGAAGGCTTTTATACGTCTGTGTTTGTTATGGTGACTGAAACGAAAATGCCCTTCTGCATTAGCTACCGGGGATGGTGTTATAGTTTTAATTAATAAAAATTAATTTATCTAGCTATAGGCCTATATTATGTGTTACACGGATAAGTGTGATAACCGTCATTGGAAACGTGTAGGCTCTATTGCTCACGACCATATCACTCGTTCAAGTGCAAAAAGTAGGCCCAACTGGGTCAAAGACAAACGGTAAACAATGGTAAGCTTATCAGTTGGAAATCTAAGTGGCTTCTGAATTCAGAGATATGGAAGTTGCATAACGCGTTCAAACAATAGAAGTTATATATATACCCCAATTATAGCGGTCAGGTCAACCTGTAATGTTTGTCGTTATTGCAGTATTTTATCACAATCTCTGAGGCATTGTATATCTACAGAGCTGATTCACATGCTATAGTATACTGTTGACTCCGAGGGGTGTAACCGAAAGCTTCGGGTCGAAAGAAGGGCACGGGAAGGGGGCAAGAAGCAATGGCTTACCACTACTCAAGAAAGCACATAAGAGACACGTACGGTACATTACAGACGGTAAAGATAAGAAAATTTCAGATTTGCACAGTTAGTATTTCTTGTTTAGACTTCACTCATGATAAATCTGAATTACCGTTTTGAAGAGATGGATCAGTAACCATTAAAAACTGTAATAATGAAAAAAAAAATTAAATTTCAATTTTGACATTTGGGCGAAGTATACTAAGTGTGCAAACGCCGGTCATTCCAGAATTGACCAACTTAACCGTTTTGCATTGTTTGTGTATCTTCAATGTTCCTTCTACGCTACCGTACTTGCTTCAATTAAAAACGAAAAATCAAAAAATTTAGAGAAAAAGATCAATAAAATTTAGTCAATGAAGTACATAGCCGTGTATTTATTTTTTACGGTTTCATATATTTATTGATTCATCCATCATTTCCGTCAGCATATCATATTTCTTCCATTCATTCATCAGTGATCCACCGACTGTTCATTTCTTCCTCCCTTCATCATTTAAAGTACATTCATTAACTGTACTAGGATTTTCAATACTGTAGGCTAAATCGTTTGAAATATGTTTCACATGAAGCCAGTAAAACACCCTCGTTCGTCAGGCTCCTCCGATTTTTAGAATGAAAACTCAGTTCTCAAAGTATCGTGCTCCAAAACATTGACAGAGGGCATTCGCACTCCACTTACTGTAATTAATGCACCAGGATCCTCTTGAAACTTATTATACGAAGAGCGATATTCTGGTAGTTCGGTGTAGTATGGTGTAGATCTAAGGTGCTGTTTCGAAGGGGTTACTTAAGGGGTCACCGTTTTGCCTCAATAATAGATTGCTAAAAGAAACCAAAATCAAAGTACCCGAGAGGCTCTTTCAGACAAGTAGTTTGTGTTTGAAAAACCACTACGATCGAGAGAACGTAAAATATCTGATTGTGTGAAAATACTACTTGAGTAAAAGTAAGTGGGCCTGACGTTTTGATCCTAGCAGAATTATTCTTCAGAGGCTGGAAGATCCTACTAGGATCAAAACATCGATCAGGCCCTCTTACTTTTACACATTCTCTTACACAGGCTCTTTAATGGAGAAGTAGTTTGCTAACAGTTTTTGCTTTATATTTATTTTGAAGGTAATAATAATAATATAAGAATTCATGAAGCGCTTTTATCCAGTTAAAAAACTGCTCAGAAGCGCTGCAGGAGCAAAGTACCCAAAATTGACACAACAGTTATTAAACCAATTGATTCATGAATAAGAACGTCTTGAGTTCTTTCTGGAAAGTTGACACCTGCTGGATTGTTTTCAGATGTAAGGGGAGACTGTTCCAGAGCTGTGGAGCTGATCTAGCGAAGCAACGATCCCCATAGGTGGAAGTGCGAACAGTAGGAACAGATAGCATATGTTGTGCGCTTGAACGAAGCACCCTGCTAGGTCTGTATTCTTGGAGAAGCTCTTGTAGGTAAACTGGGGCTAAACCATTCCTTGCATTGAACACAAGGACAAGAATTTTATAATTGATTCTGTCCGCAATTCTAAGCCAGTGAAGATCTTTAAGAATTGGTGTTATATGTTGGTGTTTTTTACAAGTACTTCTTGAGAGCTTCGGGTGCGTCCCATCTGAGCCCGTGATCCGTGTTCTCTCCTGGACGGCCTTGCTATTTAAGTTCTGATTAAATAATTATATCTCAGTATATTTAATTAGGCTTATGCACCACAAGTGACACGTCTGTGCCAGTGAAACCTATACAAAGTGACGTTAATTGGATTATACAAGTTTGATCTACTGCAGTCGAACAAAAGAATTAATATTTGACTTGAAATAAAAGGCTAAATTCTACCAACTTTCGTGTCCTTTATATGGCTTGAAAGGAAATAAAGAGACAATATACAAAAATTGCTGATTGAGAAAGAATTATGTGACGCTAAGGAACGCCGTTTATTTCATAATACTCATTCCAACTCACGTATATGCATAAAGAAACTTTAAAGAGTACAAGTACTCGTTTTTTAAGTATCTTTTGTGTATGTCAAGAAGATCTTGAAAATCTTGATAAATCCTAAAAATTTCAAACATAAAAGTAACTCACACAGATATATTCAACCCACACAAGTAGGTGCATGTACCCGCACACATAGAACATTTCAAGGCCATAATGAGATTTTGCCCCTCCCCGCCGTTACCCCTTATATTGCGATTCCGTTTATTTTCTCCGGTTACCTCTCCTCAGTATGAAAGAAACGAATGTTTTCAATGGAGACCATATGACGCGTGAAAGCCCGGGCTGTCGTAATCTAAATTCGATGCAGTCTACTGTCAAAGTACGTAAGTGCTGTGATATCTACTGCAAACACTGCAAATATAACACTAAATTTCCCTTTTGGCGTTCGATACTAACAGTCAAGGCTTGTTTGGTTGAATTTGACCTTTTGGTGGGTTCCCCTACGTAACCAGAAGTACGAGTGATCTTGGGTCTGACGTAAGGCTTTTCATATTTCTAAGTTATACCAAAGATAATCTTTGGTTATACTCGACTACTAAGTTGAAGACAAAATATTAACAACGGTAAAGAGAGCACGAAAAAAACAACAACACTAGGCTGGTCCTGGTTGTTTTTCTTATTGACCCGAGGAGCGAGAATAACTTGTTTGTTTCCACTTTCCAGGAGCTGGCATCTGGGGACTGTGGAAATTGGTAACAGTTACACGAGAATATTGGCAGCATTAATACTACTTGTACTAATACTAATAGTAGTACTTAATAATAGCTGGCTAAGGACTAGCCTAAGTGAGGCCCATGTATCAAAGTAGGCTTACCTACCACCTAGGACTTGTACTCAATACCTGGCCTTGTACATTTTGTACAGTAGACTTTGTAGTGTTAATGTTGGGTAGGTAAGGCTTAATTCAAATACACAGTGGCAACACTTTGAGATGAACTCTGTGTTTTTTGTTTATACTGGCCTTGGTACATAAGATTGCCAGCTTTTCTTCTATGCAGTGGTTGCACTGGCCCGACTCATGTTTGTGTTTGTTCGCTGCCATTCAATAACCACACTAATTCTCTCAGGCATGAAAAGTGCCAAAAAGAAACAGAACTGTCAAAGTAGTACAAGTACGTATGGAACCTGAAAAGAGGGAATTAGCCACAATATAAGCTGGGTAATAGTAAAAGGAATCGAACACACACAAGCGTGAATTGGTCGAGTGCAAAGACAGAGCTTATCTCAAAGTGTCGCCATGTCAACAAACCGCCCAACCGTGCTAAGAAAAAATAACATGTTAAGGTCACATACACGAATGTTAACGTCGAGTTGTCTGATGATCGCTGCACACTGCAGGCCTGAAACTCTAGTAACAACATGCTGTACGTTACCGTACATGTAGACTACAAATTGTACTTGCTCTACTTCTATGTATTGAGCACTTTTGCAACAGGAAGTGAACATCTGAATCTTTGTATCTGAATCTACAGTATGTATATACATACAAACACATATATATATGTGTGGGAATGTTTTCAGGTTGGCTGATTTTCAAACAATGAAGACTGAGTTTCAAAGACAAAGTAAACATTGAAGTTAAAAACAGATGACAGTTCTGTTGTCTGCAATTGAATAAATGAGCATTTTTGTTGGTTGTTTAATGTGCTTAACTGGGCTTAATTATACACTTGGAACTCAATACTTGGTAAGGAGAACATGTACATCTGCTTTACCTGGTGTCCACTTGTATTCTGAATTATAACTCAATATGCTAATGTGAATGCAACAAGATGACAAATTGTTATTCAAATTAACATGCATATTCATACATACTTAACATACTTGTAATCACCACAACTAGATATAATATAATGTAAAACATTTTCTCTCTATTTATGATTACAGTTGTTCAAATTACTGGTAGAAGTGAAGAAATGGAAGATGCTTTGTTGGAAGAAAATGACTCCATGGCAACAGGTATGATAGGATAGAAGCAACAAACCTAACCACCATGAGTTACAGCTATGTGATATTAAATGATAAAGAATAATAATTTTCTGTGTGAGAAGTAGTGATATTAAAAACAAGTCCATAGCAACAGGTATGATAGAATAGAAGCAACAAACCCAACCACCATTAGTTACAGCTCTGTGATATTAAATGATAAAGAATAATATAATTCTGTGTGGGAAGTACTGTATCACAATTAAAAACAAGTCCATAGCAATAGTTATGGTTGTAAAGTAGCAACAAACCCAACCACCATTAGTTATAGCTGTGTGACATTAAAAGATAAAGAATAATATTATTCTGTGTGGGAAGTACAGTATCACAATTAAAAACAAGACCATGGCACCTCCCTCTAACATTCAAAGATGGAATGATTGAAAATACGTCAAACCAAAACATCCCGTGTTTGGTGTACAAAATGAAAGAATCATTACATGGACGGATGCCCTAGCAAATGATCGAATGATCAGATTTGAAGGGACGCCAGTTTCTTTTTTTGTGGAATATTTCATTCTCCTGATCCCTGGGAATTGTTGGGCGGCAAACACAAAATACATCGTCATGAACGTGCTACCATCATCCACAAACTGGACAACGTAATACGCAAGTGAAAAGATGTACAGCAGTTTGTTTTTGCACAGGAACCACAGCCATTTATAAGAAACAAAATAATCACAGCTATTCAAAAGTAAAGAACAAAACTTAAACACTAAGTTATTTCCTACACTATGTATTAATGAACAAAACTTATCAAACACTAAGTTATTTCCTAGACCCTTTGTATTAATGAGAAAAACTTATTAAACCCTGAGTTATTTCCTAGACTCTATGTATTTAATGAACAAAACTTATTAAACACAAAGTTATTTCCTAGACTCTATGTATTAATGAGAAAAACTTATTAAACACAAAGTTATTTCCTAGACTATGTATTAATGAACAAAACTTATTAAACACCAAGTTATTTCCCAGACTCTATGTATTAATGAACAAAACTTATCAAACACATACTGTAGTTATAGCCTAGACTCTATGTATTAATGAACAAAACTTATCAACACCAAGTTATTTCCAAGACTATGTATTTATGAAAAAAAATTATCAAACACATAGTTATTTCCTAGACTATGTATTAATGAACAAAACTTATCATTCACATAGTTATTTCCTAGACTCTATTTATTAAAGAACAAAACTTATTAAACACTAAGTTATTTCCTAGACTCTATGTATTAATGAACAAAACTTATTAAACACATAGTTATTTCCTAGACTCTATGTATTTAATGAACAAAACTTATTAAACACATAGTTATTTCCTAGACTCTAGGTATTAATGAACAAAACTTATTTAAAACTAAGTTATTTCCTAGACTATGTATTTAATGAACAAAACTTATCAAACACATAGTTATTTCCTAGACTCTGTGTCTCCTCTTCTTTGCCAATTTCCAGAAGCTGAAGGACAGCCATCAGTGCAATTTGTCTCTTCATTTGGAGGACAACAGGAGGACATCGATGTAGAAGAAGGACAGAGTGATGACGGTGCTCCGAAGTTCGTCTGCCAACTATCGATCAGTTTGGAGGATGAAGCAAGCGATGAAGATGTCTTGTCTGAGGATGCAAACTCATCTGGAGGTGGAGGAGAAGGATCAGGAGGAAGAAGAGGGAGAGGAGGAGGAGGAGGGAAAAGAGAGGAGGTTAAAGACACCGTAAGTCACCGTGCCCGTAAGAGGAAACGCAAGAGAGACAAATGTCGCCAATGTAGCTATTGCGACAAAATGTTCTCTAGGACCGACAACTTGAAAATACACGAGAAGACACACACCGGCGAAAAGACTCATAAGTGCGGCTACTGCGACAAGTTGTTCGCTCATTCCGGTAATCTGAAGTTACACGAGAGATTGCACACGGGAGAGAAGCCACATCAGTGCCAGTACTGTTCCAAATTGTTCTCTCATTCGGGAAACTTGAAAGCACACGAGAGAACACATACAGGAGAGAAGCCTTACCAGTGTAGCTACTGCGAAAAGACGTTCTCGCAATCCGGAAATCTGAGATCGCACGAAAGGACGCACACGGGAGAGAAGCCTTATATATGTGGCTACTGTAGCAAAGGCTTCTCCGAGTCCAGAAATCTGAAGGAACACAAACGGACACATACCGGAGAGAAACCGTTTCAGTGTAGTTACTGTGACAAATCGTTTTCTAGAATTTCTGGTTGGAAACAACACGAAAGGGTCCACACAGAGGAAAAGGCTTTCCAATGCATGTACGGTGACTTTGGGAAAGTAGATGAAACCGCCGCACCCACAGGATATTCTTACTGTGATAAAATGTTATCACTATGTAGAAGTCTGAAGGCTCAAGAAGCAACACTCGGTCTATCCTCATCAACGTAGATGATAATAAAGACTTATCAAATTTTGATCAATTTTAGCTTAAATATATAATATTATCGAAAATCTGTAATCCGTTCCAATTCAAGAGGCACAGAAGTCACAATTTCCTGAGAAAATATTTCTGCATTTACCCAACATACAACGCCTTGGCGTCTTAGTTTATTATACTTCCAAAGAAAAAGTCGTAGGGAAAAACAACAAAAGAAATAGAGAGACATATTCGTATTCATAATATTCTGCTGATTGTGTAAATAAATATTGCAAATTTACAGAACTTTAATTTGGTAGTAAATTATCCACACATTTTGCTTGTGATATGACGTTAGATATTTCCGACAGATATTGATATCGGTCAGATCTGACATCGCTCTGTTTCTGAAGGTTTGTGCAAACGAGAGATCCCATCTATGGGAAGCCAAATGCTCAATTCAACCATCATTCCTGTCATATCAAGTGATCCCAGTATTTGTGACTGTCATAACTTAAACAAAAAGCTGTCTTCAGTCTGTAGAGGCGAAAATAATATTAAGGAAAACAAGTTTGAAGGAGCAACTTTTAAAAGCACAAGTATAGGGCATATATGTTTAAGGGTTTGCTTATTTTTTTATGTTAGTCCTTCAGACACACATGTCTAACTTAATGGCCTGTCCAGACACCTTTTTCTTGACCGAGACAATGTAGCGAAATAACAAGGAAAGACCAATATGTATTCTTTGGGAGAGATGAGTAGGTTTTGTTAACAGAACACCAGCTTTGGGCCAGTCAAACAACTCTTTTCTGGTGAATCATTGGCCTGTTTAGTTTCAGTACCTCCCAAAGTGATCGAGAGTGACACCCAGGGTTCTAGCTATGCCAAGTCGAGTGCCTGCTTAAAATAACATACCGATTGTTGGTGTGTGAATCGATAATTGGTAGTTTTCAAATTTGGACATATAAAGATATGGTAACAATTTCCCAGCTGCGAGCGCTGAACAAACAGAAATTCAGAACCTTAATTGGCCTTCTGAAGTGGTACATCTTTGGGGAATACACATACCTTTATCATTGTTTTCCCCGGACAAAATACGGTTAATACATACGATAAGTCGGCAGTTCTTTATGTCCATATCACTGCTACTTGTGTGTGTTTTACCGGAAATTTTTCACCCAAGTTCCGTGCTGGTAGTCAAACTGCAAATTCACATCGGGTACACAACGGGAAATGGGGGTAACCTGTCCCTCCGACTGGCGTAGCTTGAACACTGGTGATTTTTTCCCCAAAGTTAAAAGATATTTATTAGTGCAACCCACATATATATATATATATATATATATATATATATTTATATATATATATATATTTATATATATATATATATATGTATAGTATATAGTATCCATACATGTTAACCTACAGCATATTGATCCTCAAGTTTCAGGTCTGTTCAGCAATCATGTGACAACTGGACGGCAACGATCATGTATCCGTAATTCTTCCTAGCACGGCTGGGCCGTTTGTTATCATGGAGACACTTTGAGATGAACTCAGTTTGTTTCTTTTATTTTATCATTCTGCCCTTAGATTGCCACCAATATATTTGATTTCTATACATATATGTTTAGCCTTTATTAATATCCAAAGATTCATCAATAGTATCAATAGATTACTCAGCTACAGCTCAAACGAGAGATTTCTTTTTCTTGTTCAATAATTTGTCAGTGAGATTTTGAGAGAGTTTTAAACTGTTTTCATTTTATGAATCTTCAAAAGGTCATTATTCTCAAATGGGACTGTTGGCGCGTAACTGGTTGGATACTGATCCATGCCCCAATCTCTTGCTCACATGGGTGTATATTGTAACCTCTATTGAAAAGAGCTCTCTAATCATAATTTCAATAATGCAATTTCTTTAAGTTGTTCTCATGTTAGTGAAGGGCTGTGAGGCAGTGCTCTGTATCTGGGAGACTATGTTGTTGAGATGCATGAAAATGACCTGCATCAATTGTATGTGTGTATTTGTGTGTGTGTGAGTGTGTTTGTGACGCCCAACTTGTAAACACGATATCTCAAGAAGGGAAGGTTAGACCAATTTCATATATAGTGTGTAGAAGTACCACATTGAGTACAAGAAGCCTATTGTTTTAGTTGGAATTCAAAGGTCGTTTGGGGTCACAAGGGGTCAAATTGTGAAAACCTTGTAAGCACGATACATCAAGAAGGGAACCTTGGGAGGAACTCATATTGAGTGTGTAGAAGTACTACATTTTGTTTAAGAAGCCAATTGTTTTTGGTTGAAGTCATAGGTCATTGGGGTCACCAGGGGTCAAATTGTGAAAACCTTGTAAATGCAATATCTCAAGATGGGAAGCATGGACAGACCTCATATTTAGTGTGTAAAAGTACCACATTGAGTACTAAAAGTCTATTATTTTTGGTGAAGGTCAAAGGTCATTTGGTGTCACCAGGGGTGAAATTCTTGTAATCACGTTATCTCGAGAAGGGAAGCTTGGGCCGACCTCCAATTTAGTGTGTAGAAGTACCACATTGACTTAAAGAATCTTTTGTTTTGGTGGAGGTCTAAAGGTCATTTTGAGTCACCAGAGGTCTAGTCGTGAAACCCTAGTAAACATGTACACCCTCACTAAACATTACGTCAGATTCATGAAGAAAACTGCTCATGTTACATCATCGAAACTACAATGCATTTTTGTATTCTGGTTTCTTTCCATACAAAAAGAGGCTACTCCCACTACATCAAATGTCATGGACGCTACCGTGATCCCCAAAAGTGTTAAAAAGTTTCACCTAACGTTACAGACGAAATGGAACACCAACATTTTGAGATATGAAGAATCAAAATTTTGAAGTAAAAGTTTGAAATATGTAATGAAGCCTGCAAAGTTTGAAGTAAAACATCCGTCATACTTGCAAGATACAACATCAAAATATTGAGCTAATATGTCATAAGCTGGAGATAAAACGTCATAATTTCGAAGTAAAACGTCCGCATTTTGTGATAAATTATCAAAATTTGAGATCAATCATCTTTTGGAATATCGACATTTTGAGATAATTGTCAAACCTTTGAGCAGAATGTCAATATTTTGGGATGCAATGTTGAAATTTTTTCGGAAATAAATGCTCAAATTTTATGGTAAAATTATTACATTCCTAACTAAAGCATCAAAATTTTGAGACAAAACATCAAACTTTTGAGATAAAATAATTAAAAACATGGAAATTACTAAATTTAGAAGTGATACAAAAAGAATTTCGAGAATACCCAGTACAGCAGCGTCTGCAATGGACCAACATCTCCCACCGCCGAAATAACAGTTAGAAAACACTCGATATGCATACGTCTTACATTTAATGGGTGTGAACTTGTGAATTAAGACTCACGCACAAAGACACGTCTCATGCTGGTAATCTGACCTAGTTTCGAATGAGGTGTAACAGAAGTGTTAGACACCACCATCGATCCCAGAAAATACACACACAGCTTGCTACCGTCGGTAATTAGACACTAGTGTACAGTCAATACATCCAGGTATGGTCAATACCCACTACACAGTGTACATAGCAGCGATGGACATCTCAGGTCTAGATAAAAGATAACAAGGTATCAAGTTTCATTACTGTCTGCATTTTGTAGTGACAAAAAGAAAACTTCACTTGCAAGCAACGGAAAGTTAACTTTGTCAGAGCGCGGCACGCGGTTTGGGCGAGACTTCAATGCATTTAAAACTAACGACCGTCCCGACCAATACTAGAAGTAGTTAATGCAGGGCCATGGCTAAGCGAGGGGCAATGCTTTCTACGGGGCATACATGACCTATTTCCTGAAAATAAAATCTGACAATTGGTTGGGGGCCATAACAATTCAATACTAGGAAAATAGGCTACTACCCACTTTGCAACATTAAACTGAGAACTGCATGCAATTTCGAATATGCAATGTATTACACAAAAGTAGGTGTGACAACTATTAAACTATTTGAATGGAGCACTAAAATAATACAGACAAGGACAATGTTGCCATGTGCCTCTCAGATACCGGTAATGACACTTTGCAGACAGTTAAAAGTTTTCAAAGTTGGTTCTCAAGTCAGGAGTATAGTATACTTAGTAGAAAATACGTGGCATTAAGGGCTTGTTTTTCTCATTCAATCAATGAACTTTGCGACTCTTGACCTAACCTCTGCTTATCACCTACCTTACTGTTACATTTATGTAGTAGCATAGACAATCTCTGATGTTTTTTCGCTGTTTTAGTCCTCACTGTGCTTTGTTTTACTTGTGTGTGGGTGTCTCTGATCGTACGTACGTGTTTGTACGTAGGTGTGTCTCTGTATTTGTACGTTTGTATGTGTGTGAGTGGGTATTTGTATGTGTATGTATATGTACGTTTTTGCGCGTGTATAAGCGTGATTTTTGTATTCAGTGAAGGTTTGTTTTTCTGGATGTGTATACATATATTTCGGTATAAGAGGAGAAGAAGAAATACTAAATTGAGAATCAATTTTAGCATTATGTAAATAATTCCTTTGTATCATTCAGATGACATACCTATGTTGTTATCAGAACTCTAAATATAATCGATGTACCATATACATGTGTAATAATCGTGAATAAATGAGATTGGGGGAAAATAGTATACTTACCACTCTGGTCGCCTTGTATGTCTCTGCTGTGCAAAGTTCACCTACTCTTTCGAAAAAGGGGGTAAAATCAAATTCAGTTTCAAAGTCGAATGCACAATGTATGTATGAAGACGTACAAATGATCTGGCTTTTTGCCGTACAACGCAAAGCGCCCTCACTTTTCCTAGGCTTCACTGCTTAATCACACGGCGGTACACGGTGTCAGCGTTCTTCCAAGTTCAATTTCTATGGTAAGACCTCATATCGAGGTGGAACGAAGAGCATTATACCACTGTTAAACATTGGTTACGGTTCTACGACATTTAATCATATACCGGTGCATTACTACTGGTAGTATTTTACTAGTAGTAGCCTGTCAGTCCACACGCTTGGCATATTTGAGTTTATTATTCCACAGGCAACCGGATGAATATGACAATTACCCCACCCTTTGTAAGTTGCACTTCTCTAGTGAGCTATTAGACTACCCCCTGCCCCTTCCCATGCAGCGGTAAGAGTGTCCGCCTCATAATCGGTACCGCACCACAATTAGAGTAGTGTTCCTCGGCTCAAAAGGTTAACCGTCCGAAAAAAGAGGTAAAAGTACCTAAAGTAAAGCTTGTTTAAGCATATTATCAGCTACTGTCATCGTTTGTTCTGCCTCTACATGAAAGAGCATAATTTAAAGTACAGATGGTGTGAAAATAGGGAGGATCGAAGGTGATATAAACCATTTTAGAAAATCTTTGGTTAGATGTTGATATTACTCCGAGTGAGCAGATGGAAGGGTGGGGGTTCAGTATGCTAAACTTGCTCCTCTTCTAGCTCAAAATCTAAACGGTCATGATATGGAAGTTTGCAAGTGACATGATAGGCCAATATCTCAGTTATCATGTGGTGGGTAGGATATACCAGTTGAAAACTTCTATCTATGCTTTGGCAGGTCTTGAAAGTGACTAGTTTAGTGTGTAAAGTCATTGGAACAACTAATTGTGGTGCGAGACCTGGTAGTATTTTTACTAGTTTTGGGCTATAATCTTGAGCTCATGAATCCTGTTTTTAATTTCCCAGTCGGTTTTCCTTTTTTTGCATCAGTGTCGTCATTGTTTTCATCGCTTCCACAGGGAGGATGAGATATTGTATAGTTCCCTTGCCAGTTGGGCCATATACAGCTGTGTCATTGCCATTATAATATAGTTGTCATGGTAATGGTTGATTTTCCAGAGTAGCTACTTTCCGGCGGAGGTGGGGGGGGGCACTCATGATGGGGTACACCAAGATGACCGGTGTTTCAAATGGATGACGTATTAATTCGAACATATATATATATATATACAATCCGTTATTCCTATATATATATATATATATATATATATATACATATATATATATATATATATATATATATATATATATTTATATATATATATATATATATACATATATATATATATACATATATATATATATATATATATATATATATATATATATATATATAGCACTGGATTGGTATTTACGTTTACTTCTCCAAGTTGGTGCTTAGGTTTACCTGAGGTGAAATGATTGGATCAACTTGAAATTTTACATCAGTATACCTTATGGTACTAGAACTGCATATCAGTCGTTATAAGTTGCTACCTACTTTTTGGGTCATTTGGCAAGGAAAAATCCAATTGGTCAAACCCTTACGGTAAACCTAAGCCTTGCTCTCAAAGTATATCCCCCAGATGGTATATAAGTTGACCTGACGTACAGGCATCCGTAGTTTTCTTGACAGCGGCAGTAGCCTGTATTCAGTGTATACGCTCTACACTGTGTACACTGTATACGCCAGGGCTAACGCTAAAGCATACCCGTAGGCTGCATTGCATGCAACCCAATAACAGTTTCGGCTAATATAAGATGATGTGTACTATCTGTTCCCTCTCTGTGCAAGGGGAGTAAGCTTGAGATCGGGTCAGTCGTTCGGTAGTTTGGTTTTCGTGCCCAGGTTCTTTCCTTGTTGACTTTTTCTTAAAAAAGTACCGTTAACACGAAAACGTCTCACCAACAACTTCAGGTAAGGTCCATGAGATTAGTCAATAAAGTTTGGTGATATTAATAACGTTGATATTATAACGTTGTTGCATACAGCTTCACGTTATTTGTTCATACCCATATTTCAATACTATAGTCTAGACTAGCTTCTAGCCTAAAACTTGTAAGGCCTAGCCTACGTTCGGCTGTAGCTTAGGGCCATAGTCCAAGTCCTAACACTACCTTAGCATTGGGTCAAGGGTAAACTGGTCTGTAGTTTGGGCTACAAATTAATACCAACTGCCAGAGAAATTAGATTTCAAGTAGCCTAGGTCAGCTTAACTTCTTAGCCTACTGTGCATGTATGTATCATAATATGGCCTTAGATTTTGCTGGACAATTATGTTACTGTACATTGCCCTAATCATGACCAGATACTGTAGCATGGTGGGCTTATAATTGACGCACTTAAGGATTTGATCAATGATATCTATCAAGGAAAAATCCAAATTACTCAACTGTATGTGTTTTTCATATGTGTAGTTCCTCAGAAATGTTCTGATCTCAAAATATTTAAGGTTCTGTGCTTATACACCGTACAATTGAGCAGAATTTGACCACAAAATGTCTGCCGTGTCAAGTTCTTTCATACCCCTAAATTGACGCATTCGTCGATAAGCTAACTGTAGTGCAGGCCTTAGTATACATCCATTGACTTTAGATGCTGTTTGCTATGCTCTAAGCTCTGACAGGTCATGTCCCAGAGAGTAGTGTTATCATATTGAGGTAATGTTGGGTATTTTAAGGGTGTAAGATTTCCAAATGGCCAAAAAACGTGCAAAACTGGGGGGAGGGTGTTAAAAGCTTAAAAAATACCACAATTTGGTCAGCAAATACCTCAAATGGATTCAAACTCATGAAATATGTAATTCTGTTTGACTGCAAAAAAGTTTAGGTGGCCTGCTGTATCGTTGCTAGTAATAATTTAAGGTGCGTCAATTACGGGGGTAAGTCAATTATGAAGCCTTTACTATACTGTACAGTAGCTATGCCTAGATTATTAGAGACTGAAGTCACCATGCAAATGTAACTTACAAGTAGCCTGTATTGAATAAGAGATGCTATAATTGCTAGAACTTTTCAAAAATTTCTTGGAAGTCTTTACTCTCCAAAATATTCTCAGACATTCTAAACACCACTGTACTGTAAGATGTCTGAATATCCCAGTGAGGGTATCAATAAGAACAGTTAAAGGATATAATACTAGAAAATCCAGCATCAAATTTGGGCCAATGCAGAATACCTTTAATCTAAGTCTCTCAAGTGATGCATTGTGTTTCAAGTGTCTTATTTATAACTAGCCAAAATTTGTACAAAATAACAATGCCATGCATCCAAAAGGTTATTGAGTCAGTACATTTCCATAATGTAACTATTACAAAAGCTGAGTGCACCTAATTAAAAGTTAACATCCTCCAAAAATCTATATAACACAAAAATTTGATAAAGCCTTCTATCCCTTCCCTTACTGTAAGTCATTTTGTTAAGTCTATTTAGATCCATAAATAATACCAAGTTGACTAAATGTGCAATATTCAGTGTTAAAGATCTGAGCTCTGTACTGGCCCAAAATATATTGGAGAGAAGTGTACAATAAAAATTGAAATAATGCACATCTACACTCTGACCATTTGATATTTATTTGATTGGCACTGTTAATGTTTTCTCAGACAAATTTGATGATCAACATTCTCAATCTCAAGATGAATGACAACAGCCCACTATCCAAGGGAATAACACTGTACGATGTAGCTGCCATGCAGTGAAAAAGTCAATGTTGGAACGGTAGCAATCATAGCTAGAGCACAGATGCCGTCTGGGACAGACTGATGTGGTGACCTACTGCATCATTGACAGCAAAATGGAAGATATTTTCTGAATTAACCAAAAAGTAAGTTAATATTCTGTAGGTTTGACATCGCATAAACTTGATACCATAGGACTCTATTATCTCAAATACGAGTAACATCTGAGGTAATTTATTCCAAAGTTATGGAATGAAGAAAGAAACAATCAGAAGGGATGAAAACTTTTGCATGATCTGGTTAATGTGGTGGTATCTTTTCCTCTATGTCCATAGTATTTAACTACACTAGAGCTATATCCACTCTCTGGTTTTTAATCTTAAAGGTCAATGCAAGACAACACCAAATTGTTAGGCTAGGTCCACATAAAATGTACATGTATATTTAAATTTTGAAATCTTTACAATTGGTAAAGCTTGAATGACTTGCAACTTTTAAAAGCACTTGCTATGGTAGGGAGCTGTTTCAGCTCCAATTGAATGCATGGCTGCATAAATAAAATGTGTAATGTTGTAAACAAGGCAAGATGAATCAAGAATTAATGGGCCCAAAATGGGATGGATAAACGAATTGAAATTTACAGTGAAAATAGTATATATGAAAGGTTGTGAGATGATTAAAATATTGGCTGAATTACAGGAGATTTAGTTTTGTAAAGCAGTTCATTGTTTTCTTCATTTGTAGAGTGTGAGGTCTAATCGGTAATCGCAAAACATTCCAAGCTATATTGCGCGTGCTATAATTGGGACCAAATCAGCATATCTTTAAGAGAAAGCTTTTTCTTTTTGTACCAACAGATGGATAGATCTACAGGCTAATACAGCAAAGGATATGCTCTAATTAGAAATGCCAGGCAAGATTATCACACAGTTTACAGTGGGGTGAATACAATCATCAACCAAGCTTTTCATCATGCTGTACATAGTGGTATACAGTAGCTCCTTGTTGGGCTTATCAATTAAAAGCTTGCATAGAAGCCGATGCCAAGCAAAGCAAAAGTACAGTATGTCCTGTATATCGCGAAGTAGATTCACACATCTCATGTATATCCTCTGGGACACAGCACATCTTTCAATGGAGTTAGGAAGTTGCTGGGAATAGTTGTTGGATTGGCACAGTAATGTAGTATTTGCTTCACATAAATGCAGAGCAGTAACAGAAAACTAACTAGTTCCAGGATATGTTACACTGTTACATCATATAAAAGATAGAGGAAATTAATATTATAAGCTTCAAGCAGACAGAACCAAGAGAATGCAGACCAGTCTTCATGGGAAGTCTTCTACATATTTAACTGTATAAATGGACTCATTCTTTTGCAATGTACTTCTTGAAATATTTTAGTTTGGTGACATTGTGGCACTACATGTTTTTTGTAAGTATAAGGGAACATTTGCAGCTGCTTGTCAAGAACATGGAACTTGTTATACAACTGAAGTGGTCCTGATGCTTAAGTGTTGAGGTTACTGGATATTTTACTGCCTTACCTTGCTTTAACTGTTCTTAAATGCATTTCTCATGTTTTAAGATGTTTTAATTTTGTATTGTTTTAATTTTATATATATATATATATTATATATATGTTTCTCGAGTTTCACGCCTGCATGGTGTTCTTTTTTTGTGAGCTGGTTCTTCGCTATTCTGTTTTGGGTTGAGTGTTCTGTATGGATTCCGTGTATCCACTCAATTTCAGGGGATTCGTCCGACACGCGAGCAGTAGTGTTGAATACGTCTCGGTTGGATGATTGTATAGATATCCTTTTTGCTTTGTGACTGGAATATGCCTGCATGTGGTACAGTAGGTGGTTGGGTTTCGCGTTTATGTACACAGGTATAGGTCATTAGGTTTCCTATATGGTTGGTATATATATGCCAGTTTCAAGGTTAAGGTTGATGTCCAGGTAGTTGACTGATGTGAGATTGGTTTGGCCGGTTATTTGTAGGCCAAATGACTGACGCGCATTAATTCATAGGCTACATATGGGGATTAAATCCAATATATTCACGGATTTGCTGTACTTCCACGATCAATGTTTTGGCGGGCCTGCTGGATCATATTTAAATACTGTTCCTTGTCTGATGGACCAGTCATTCTGTTGTGTTGATCAAGTACGTTTATGGCAAGCCATATATATGGGACAAACACCGCATAATATATCCTCATATTAATAGGAGTATATAAGCGTATACATTCTAATATATACGCGTATTAAAGCAGACAATAACTGACTTGTCTTATATCTTTCACAAACGAGTTTCGAGAGTATCGAGAGTATCACATTGTAACCTCGACAGTATACAATAAATGAGAGATGGCAAAGTTAGTCTCTATTGACGTACACCCAGGCCAACACGTACTAGTTCTATAGACAACAGCGTGGCTCGTCCAACAGACAAGGAACAGTATTTGAGAGAGTTCTCGCATTTGTCGCGGTTATATGAACACTACAAGAGCGAAAGTGTTCTCGTGTATATTCGAATTAATCCGTGCATGTATTGGTTTTAATTTCCATATGTAATTCGAATTCATGCGCGGATATGTTGGATTTAATGGGCCTATATATTCGAATTAATATGTGTCTACAGTGGCGTAGGAAGGTACTTTTGAGTGGGGGGCTGAAGACTGAAGGCCGGCCTGGGGGAGGGGTTTAAGGGGAGGGGGTGTCCCCCTCCCCTTTGGATTTTTTTGCATTTCCAGGTGGCCTCAGATGCAATTTGGTGCAATATAGCACACTTCAACACCCACTCCATTTTGTAAACTTAATTTTGTATTTTCACCTGGCCTTAGATGCAATTTGGTGCTCCAAATGAGATTTTTTTCTCATTTAGAAATGAAAAAGGGGTTTTCTGACTTGCGAACCGGGGGGGGGGGCGGAATGATACTTCCGCCCCTCCACATTTTTCACTGGGGGGCTGGCGCCCCCCCCCCCCCAGCCCCCCCCCCCCCGGTTCCTACGCCCTTGTGTGTCTATATGACGTGGATATATATAAGCCCTAGTATGATTGGCTAATTAAATATATATATCCGTATACATTCGAATCATTAATACGCGTGTAATTCGTATTAATACGAGGATATATTATGCGGTGTTTGTCCCATATGGCTTGCCGTAGCCGTTGTAGATTTATTCTTCATCTTTCTAGTCGAGGAAGCAATAAACCTTGCACATGATCGTTATACGTGGCAGAGGTTAATCACATGAGCATGTTGGATAGACGAGACTCAACTTACTACTAGTATACTACTTCTAGTCGTTATCTGCAAACCATAGAAATTTATTCAATTTCTATGCTGCAAACTCACTCCAACATAATAACTAATATCTGTGATTTTCACTAAAACGATATTACCAAGGGTAAAACAGATATTTACAAAAACAACGGATCAAACACAAAACAACAGCAGCAAAACATCATCGACAGATCATTAATCCGCGGGATACAAAATATTTGAGACCTCCATAAAGGCGGAACCTGAGTCACCTGTGAACAGTTACACGGAACACTGGTAATGGTTCAGCGAAAATAAAGCTGCTTTGTAAATTGTAGTACTAGGCTAGTGTGGTACTGTATGTCTAATACATACTACATAGTAGAACTTATAAATATAACACTTTGAACTGGCAAGTTTACTCAATGTCGAAAAATTTTACATTTTAGGAAGAAACTTTCGCTTCTTACGTAGGTTAGAAGTATAGTTTGTTGCTCTAGGCCCTATTGTAACTTAAATCTTCCCAAATTTGCATACCGTGTTAGTCTACAACGTAGTTTAGGCTATGTAGGCCTAGAGTTGATTTCCACTAGTGTTCAAACGATTCTGCTTTAACAGAAAATACCGATCACCGATTATTTTTTTTCATAATCGGGCCGATTCCGATTCCAATTATTTTAAAAAGAGAAATTATCCCGTTTATACGAAATCGGCAATAAAGTATCTGATAGAAACAATAATTGTTGTGATTTTACTCTGCTTCCTTTTGCTTTCATTGTAATTTAAGGCATGTATCCTTTTGAGTGTACCAAATCACCTCTGGAGTTTACAAATTTCCAAAATACGAAAATATGACATGCTACCTGTGCATGCTAAGCGAATGGCCTAACCACCTCGACGTGTATGCCACCTATTGATGGCTTGAAATGAGCGAAGACTAGTTACTCAAAATATCCATCTCAAAAATTATCTCAGACAAACCATCTATCTTTAAGCTTTACCAAAGTGTAAATTTTAATAACATATTTCTTACATTCCGACATTATTTTGTACTTATTTTCAGTATTATTCCGTTTATGAACAAATAGAAATGTTACGATCTTGAAGTTAAACATACCTATTCGTTACCTATTTACCTCCATTCAAGTTCAATTAGTAAATGTAAGTTTAGGCCAATCAAACTGAACAGCAAATTGTACCACCGTAACTTGTTTATAATTACTGCAGAATGTTACCAGATTGATGTAAAGAAATCATAACAACAACAAACTTCTCCAATATTGTTTTTGCACATGAAAAATTTGCATTCACTTGTGCATAATTGATTTGAGCAAAATTTTAGACCGTATGCCGAGACCTGTTTACAATGTAACAACCTAGTTAGGCTTAATGCGACGCCTATATATGGAATAGAGGCATATAAGCAACTCTGCCGAAATTAAATAATTTTTGAGGGCATCGCGGCAAACATCGAAAGGTTAAACAAATGGAGATAAGAGGGTCGACGGTAAAAGGGAGGTGATGGAATTATGGCCCTTTGCAAATTTTGAGAAAAAGAAACATCGAATTACAAATTAGTGCATCAAATACTGCACTACGGGGCATTTGATGCTTAAACATTTGGCTTTAGGGGGCTATTTTGGAAAGGAAAAGTTAAAAACGCCCCCCTTAATGTATTTTCGAGGGATTTTTTTAAAGTTTATGGGGACTCTTTTCCAAAGTTCAATATGCTGTTAACGGAAGTGGTTGTAAGCATTCAACAGGTTAAAGTAAGCACAATTACCCTCTTCTATAATGCTGGGACCGTATAGCAAATTCATTGAAAGTTTAATCGCAAAAGTTTGGGATCGTTTAGCAATTAACGTCAAGCCACCGAATATATGACGAACAACCAATAACCCAAGAAAACACAGGTTTACTTCCGCTGAAGGAGCCCTTTCCTTATATCATGTATTTTGTAGTGTGTGGATAAAATCACTCACCACCAAATACGAAACCATTTTACAGCTGCAAAGAAATCGAAGTTAAAACCTTCAATCCATCGCCAAAGCTACTGTGTACGTCAATACAACATTCCCTCTTTAAGATATTGCACAAACCTTCCAAACAACTGCCGATTTCCAACTAATTGAAAGTTGTAAACAAGCTACGCAATTTTGTTTTGCAAACCGATGGTTAGGCTAAATTTCCTATTGACTTAGTGTGGTTGTTAGGCTAACATGTGGTCGAAGGTTGCAGTATTTCATTAGTTCATTAGTTCTAGCTAAAGGCGTCACAATTTCAGCGAATAAAGATATGCTAAGGCTAGATTTTCCTGTTAATTACGTGTGGTGTTCGGCTACCATGCGCGCGACGATAGCAGCAAGGAGAGTATATGTAAACAAAGCGATGGTTAGGCTACATTTCCATGTTGACTAAGTGTGAAGTTAGGCTATCATGTGTTCGGAGATTTGTGGGGATTTTAGGTTATTTTTGCTGGTAGGCCTACTGAAATTGCTTAGTGGCGCCCGTAATTTGACAGTGACTGTACAAGCTGGAAGTTCCCGGTCGGATTGTGCGCGACCCTCTGCACTGCTTCAAATTTGATGCGGGATTGCGAGAACTGTTTGCGCGATTCGCGCTGCTACTGCAAACCCTAGCTAAAGCAAAATCATGTCACAATTAATTTTACACAGATACCTGATATAACTAGGGCGATTTTCTTATAGATATATTTTTTATCGCCCTCGCAATTGTGCTTTAAGAGGGCTTTTTTAGCACTTGCGAGGGCGAAGGGCCCGTCTCCCCCGCTTACCTCCGACTCTGACCTATACTCAGCTAGTCAACATAGGCCTAGCACATTCGCTAATTCGCGAAATTGGTATTGCTACCATGCTTAATGTGCAGAGAAATATAAAGTCACTAACCACGAGGGAAGCAAAATCGTCGACCCTGTCAGCCTAATTTGATGAAACTACATTGTGAGGGTGTCTTTATTTTAATGTTTCGTAGTAAAATAATTAACAAACCTAATACATCAGTTGATATTTTCACCTTCCATATGTCTTTGAATAATGATATTTTCACCTTCCATATGTTTTTGAATAATCGGTATGACAAAACTGGTATTCCACGTAACTTTTATCGATTCCGATTTTATTTCGATTATGCAATAATCGGGCCGATTCCGATTCAGTTAATCGTTTGAAGACTTATTTCCACAGCAGTTTGTACAGAAAGCAAATTTCGAGAATAAATCATGGTGGCATTTAGCTTGTACAATCAGTCCCCTGTACAGAGTTTCAAAGTTGCAATGATACATTTGACATTGAAATTGCTCATGTTTGTAAGTCAAACTAACCAGTTTCCAATCCCAATTTTAATCTACAATGCCTGAAACAAAACAGCTTAAAGTGTAACAAGGATTCAACAATATTGTATTTTGAGGCTTTCCGTTGATCATTCAACGGATTTAGCAGAATTGCACATTACATTTAAATGCATGTGCAAAGTACGGAACTTTTTACATTAATGTGCAATCAGGCTGACTCCCTACGTTTACAAGTATCGTCAAGGGCGTAGGAACCGGGGGGCTGGGGGCGCCAACCCCCCAGTGCAAAATATGGAGGGGCGGAAGTATCATTCCGGCCCCCCCCCCCTCCGCTTCGCAAGTCAAAAAACCCCTTTTTCATTTCCAAATGAGAAAAAAAGGCATTTGGAGCACCAAATTTCATCTAAGGCCAGGTGAAAATGCAAATGCAAAACTATTTACAAAATGGAGTGGGTGTTGAAGTGTGCTACATTGCACCAAATTGCATCTGAGACCACCTGGAAATACCGAAAAATTCCAAAGGAGAGGGGGACACCCCTTCCCCTTAGACCCCTACCCCAGGCCGACCATCAGTCTTCAGCCCCCCCCCCCCACTCAAAAGTACCTTCCTACGCCACTGAGTATCGTTGTTTCTAAAAAAAAATGCGGAATCTGACCAACACATCGCTGAAATCACATACTGTATACTGTAGATGAATCAATCATGAATGATAGAAATAAACCACAGAGCAAAATCAAAATTGAAAGAACAGTTATGCCCCTCACTATCACGAATACAGTAGTTTAAAGTAGAAAGATTAATTGGATAGTTGAGACTTAATGCTTGAGGAGTTCAAAGGTCATTAGAGATCAAAGTTTATTTTAAAGCAGCTCAGAACAACTTCATATTTGTTCATTTGATCCATTTTTGGATGTACAATATTCTGAGTGGATGTTGTTGCATTCAAATGGTCACCTCAGATAACCAAGGTTCAAAGTAAGAAAAAAAACCTTGTCAAAGTTCACATCAAGTTGAGTGCAAGAAGCTTCCTAGTCACTTACAGATATAGCAAGGTTGAAAGCATGGAAATCTTTAATGTTATCTGATTGAAATATTCTCATTTTAATGTGGAATCACTATACCTGTTAATTCGTTTTATTGTTTTTTGTTGTTGACATAATAGGAATTAATTTGCTGACAGTCTCCTTTTGTTTCACCTTGTATGGTATTTGCTTGTATTTTCAGGATATCAGGGATCAAGGGCATCAACAAGGGCATCAACAAGGGCATCAACAAAATATTAAGAAAGGAAGAAATATCATCTGTGGAACCAGTTAATAGCTACTCATGCCATCTGTTGATCGGTCTGGATAATGAGGCCAAAAAAGGAGCAATACCCTCTGGTGAATCTAAAGAAATAAAAGGAAAACCAGAACGAGTAGATGTTTGTATACTTCAAAGAGGAAATTATCCTGACCAAAGTTGTGATTGCAACAAGCTGTTTAGTCAGTGTGGAATTGTGAATAAACAAGACAAAGAATTAGTACTTATAAACTTTGAGAACACATGAATGAAAACACACAGAAGAGAAACCCAATCAGTGTAACTATACTGTGACAAAAGATTTAAGCGATCTAATTCTTTGAAGAGACATAAAATAACATATACAGGAGAGATGGCTTATAAGTGTGACCACTGTGACGAAATATTTGCTAAATCTAAGACTTTGAAGAGACATGAAAGGACTCACACAGGAGAAGAGCCTTACCAATGTAGCTACTGTGAGAAAAAGTTTGATCACTATAACAGTTTGACAGCACACCAAAAACGACACACACGAGAGAAGCCTTATCAGTGTGGCTACTGTGAAAACAAATTTGTTAACTTTTATTATTTGAAGAGACATGAAAGAACGCACACAGGAGAAAGGCCTTTTCAATGTAGCTATTGTAAGGAAATGTTTGCTGAATCTGGAGATTTGAGGAGACATGAGAGAATACATACAGGAGAGAAACCTTATCAGTGTGACTACCGTGACGACATGTTTCCTCGCTCTAATGCTTTGATGACACACAAAAGAACGCATACAGGAGAGAAACCTTATCAATGTAGCTACTGTAAGAAAAAGTTTGCTCAAACTGTACAATTGAGAACACATGAAAGAACACACACAGGAGAGAAGCTTTATCAGTGTGACATCTGTGACAAAGTGTTTCATCGCTCTAATCCTTTGATGAAACACAAAATAACGCATACAGAAGAGAAACCTTATCAATGTAACTACTGTAAGAAAATGTTTGCTCAAACTGTACAATTGAGAACACATGAAAGAACACACACAGGAGAGAAGCCTTATCAGTGTGACTACCGTGACGAAAATTGTCCTCGATCTGATACTTTCTATCATTTCATTCCAATCATTTTCTTTCTTTTTTTTCTTTTCTTTTTAGTTTTGATTAAATTACTTCCTTTTCTTTTATTTCTTTTATTTCTTGCTTTTATTCATTTTCTGTTTTTAATTTTAATTTTTTTCTTTTTTTTTATGTTATATTTTTTATCATCAAGTGCAAACAAAATACAAAGTAAAACATATCAGGAGAATAATTATAAATACAGACCAAGAATTACAAAGTAAACAACAAGTGTACAATGAGATAAACGGAGACCAGAAAAAAAAAGTTCTGAGGAAAACTTATACAAAGTCTGTCCACCGTGCTAGAAAAAAACCTAATTAGGTATAGGGGAGGGAATAAGCAACAAATAAAGGTTAAAAGAGACGAGTAGACTAAGTTTTACAAACATGAATAATCATGAATGAAATTATAAATCAAATACTGGACTGACCTTTAGTACTTGCAAATTTTCGTCCAATATCATTGAACTTCATCTGGCAACTGCAGAGGTGTAGATCCGATATTGATGGATTGTTCACGTGACAGTCGACGGGGAATAACAGCTATTGATTGATTCCATGCATGAGAAAGTTGAAAACGCAGCCCCCCTCTTTTATTTAGGGAAGGTTTCTCCACGCGTTCCCAAATGGCTTCCCTAACTCCTCGTTCAAACCATCTCTCTTCGCGATCTAGAATGATAACGTCTTAGGGAAGGTGGAGAAACCTTCCCTAAATAAAAGAGGGGGGGGGGCTGCGTTTTCAACTTTCTCATGCATGGAATCAATCAATAGCTGTTATTCCCCGTCGACTGTCACGTGAACAATCCATCAATATCGGATCTACACCTCTGCAGTTGCCAGATGAAGTTCAATGATATTGGACGAAAATTTGCAAGTACTAAAGGTCAGTCCAGTATTTGATTTATAATTTCATTCATTATACTACAACTGGATGAATCATAACATACATCAACATATGAATAATCATGTTTTAGTAAGGTGGAGTTTAAGATTCTTCTTAAAGTTATTTACTGTACAACTTTCCTTAATAATATTTGGCAATGAATTCCAGAGATTAATACCAGTAAAATAGATACATTTTATCTAAGCTCAGTTCTTGGCTTAATATTACGAATAAAAGCAACACAGTGTGTATCATGGTTATGAATTTCAAAATTATACTGTCTGCAGTTACTTATAGTATCAGGTAGAAGATTTTGTACAAGGCGATACATGAATACAACTAATTGCATAGTATGTATATTATTAATGGTTACTACATCGAGTTTTTCAAAGAGGGCCATGGTGTATGATAAAAAAAAACAAGCATTATACATAATGTATACAGCCCTCTTTTGAAGTTTATGTACATTTTTAATAGTGTAATTGGTACCCGAACCCCACACAATATTAGCATAAGAAATTACCGGTAAGATCAGTGCATTGTATAACAATAGAAGAACTTTAGAATCAAGTGCATCTTTAAATCTATTAATTGTGCCTGCATACATTGCTATTTTGTTACATAGATTATTAAAATGCAATGACCAATTCAGATTCTCATGAGTAGTAGCTCCTAAAAATTTGGTACATGTCACTCTCTTAATAACAGTATTATTTATATTTGATATAAACATTTGGTCAGCTCTTTCCCATAGAATCAATGATGGCACACACACACACACACACACATTCCTGGGGTGAAGTATTACATAGGAATATATCCATTATGGAAAAGCTTCCATCGTTCGGAGAGCTAGTCTGATAAAACACAAAAGAACTTATATAGCAGAGAGTGTATATGTGGTAAGATAAAGTTTGTAGACACACGGGAAGAACATACACATGGGAGACGCATTATCAGTGTATAGCTACTTTAAGAAACTGTGTGCTACCTCTTGACATTGAGGAGACATGAATACATACAGTACTTAAGGAGACATGAATACATATAGTATTAAAGGAGACATGAATACATCAAGTATTAAAGGAGACATGAATACATATAGTATTAACGGAGACATGAATACATATAGTATTAAAGGAGACATGAATACATCAAGTATTTAAGGAGACATGAATACATAAAAGTATTTAAGGAGACATGAATATATGTAGTATTTAGGGAGACATGAATACATCAAGTATTTAAGGAGACATGAATTCATCAAGTATTTAAGGAGACATGAATACATCAAGTATTAAAGGAGACATGAATACATCAAGTATTTAAGGAGACATGAATACATCAAGTATTAAAGGAGACATGAATACATCAAGTATTAAAGGAGACATGAATTCATCAAGTATTTTAGGAGACATGAATACATATAGTATTTAGGGAGGCATGAATACATCAAGTATTAAAGGATACATGAATACATCAAGTATTTAAGGAGACATGAATACATATAGTATTAAAGGAGACATGAATACATATAGTATTTAAGGAGACATGAATACATATAGTATTTAGGGAGGCATGAATACATCAAGTATTAAAGGATACATGAATACATCAAGTATTTAAGGAGACATGAATACATATAGTATTAAAGGAGACATGAATACATATAGTATTTAAGGAGACATGAATACATATAGTATTTAGGGAGGCATGAATACATCAAGTTTTTAAGGAGACATGAATACATAAAGAATTTAAGGAGACATGAATACATATAGTATTTAAGGAGACATGAATACATCAAGTATTTAAGGAGACATGAATACATCAAGTATTAAAGGAGACATGAATACATATAGTATATAAGGAGACATGAATACATCAAGTATTTAAGAAGACATGAATACATATAGAATATAAGGAGACATGAATACATCAAGTATTTAAGGAGACATGAATACATCAAGTATTTAAGGAGACATGAATACATCAAGTATTTAAGGAGACATGAATACACATAGTATTAAAGGAGACATGAATACATATAGTATTAAAGGAGACATGAATACATATAGTATTAAAGGAGACATGAATACATATAGTATTTAAGGAGACATGAATACATAAAGTATTAAAGGAGACATGAATACATAAAGTATTTAAGGAGACATGAATACATATAGTATTTAAGGAGACATGAATACATGTAGTATTTAAGGAGACATGAATACATATAGTATTAAAGGAGACATGAATACATCAAGTATTTAAGGAGACATGAATACATACATATGGTATTTAAGCAGACATGAATACATTCAGTATTGTATATAAGGAGACATGGATACATACTGTAGAGAAAAACAACAAAAGTTTGCTAAATCTTGAAAGACACATGAAGGGACACACATGAAAGAGACTGTGGCCAAACTTCTTTGTTCAGGTTGAAAGTGTGTATAGTAAATGGAAGAACACTAACAGGAGCAAAGCCTTATAGTAGTCTAGCTAATTATATCATCATAGAGAGCGTGGTGGCCAATTGGCTAAGGCATCGGACTCGTGATCCAAGGATTGCTGGTTCGATTCCTGCCTAGTTCATTACGTTGTGTCCTTGGGCAAGATGCTTTATCTCACTTGCTTCTCTCCACCCAGGGGTTAAATGGATACCTGTGAGGTAACTTGTCATTGGGCGCAGTACATAACTGCTGCCGACTGGAGGGATTGTCTCTGGGACATGTTATCATTGACCAGGGGTAACATAACGTCTGTAAAGCGCTGTAAGACTATAATCGCTAGTATAAAGCGCTATATAAAAAGGCAACTATATAATAAATACTCTGTAAAGTGTAAACATTGAACATTGAACATTATGTCTGAATGTGAACTTGAGTTTATCAATACAGAGAACTAGAGTTGGTGAAGCATTTATTTCATTAACCACCAGGAAAATCAGTATGCACATAAACCATCATGGTGAATGTCATCTTATGTCATAGGTTTCACTTTTACCTACCTGTAATTCACTAGAAACAATTCAAGAAATATTTCTCAAGCCATCCCTGGGAGTATGCTTGCTTGTCAGTATCTTGAACTACTAATGTGACCAGAGCAAAACCTGGTTAATGTTTTGCTGTTGTAAATATATTATCATTTTCTTTCATTTTCCTACTTTTGTTTATATTCTTTCGTTCACTTTCCTTGAATTTTCTTATTTCTTCTCTAGGAATACATGTGCCGGCTCCAAGAGCCTCTTTTTTAGAAATGTGGTTGAAATAGACCGTTTTATATAGCTTTTTTACTACTGTATATACACAGTCATTTTCTGTATACTCATGTTAATTTAGGTATCGTCATTGAGTATTTGGTTATCATCACATTGTAGGGATTTGCATTTAATATGCTTTTGCAATATGCTTGTGCCTGTTATTTTTATTGCCATATGGTGTATTTTTAATTGTGCTTATTGTAATCTCATGAGTATCTATTAATATGAGTATCTTAATATTGTGTTTAAGTATCAAGACAATACTTTCGTATTGTCTTTGAAGGGTATTTCTCCAGAGGTTATTACTTTAGTGTTGGTATTTTCATTGTGGTTTTCTTGTTTTATTTTTATTGTTAGTACATTTTCCAGAAAGAAGCCGTAAACCCCAGAAAGCCTCTGTAAGCCCCTGTACGTCGTTGTAATTGTCGATTTTACTCTCTGATTTTAAGTGTGTTTCATTTTACCAAATTGTTATTTCTTATGTTCCTCCCTTTAGTGCATTATTTATAAGGGGACATCTTATTCGGTAATATGTTATGATTGATTTGTGTAAATGCTTCTCTCTTTTTTGGGCCAATGTTTGTATTTTTAATGTTAGTTTTGATATTGTATCTTATAGTTTCACTGTGGTTCGATAGTCACCCCAAACTTGGGCGTGCTAAATAAAAGGGTATCCCGTAACGAACCTCCGCCTATGCGTTTTAGCTTCATTGAGCGTTGTCTCCGTGACACTTGTGTAGAGCCATGCCATTTTGGCATAGCTGGCCTAAGTTAGAATTAAACTCCACCGGAACTTGTCAAACCCTTCCTCTCAGGTTGGGAGACCCATCAGGGCGTGGGGTAACATAACAACATAACATAACAATTAATAATTATATAGCGCTATTCCATCTAGATCATAGCGCTTGTGACACAGACACAACTTAGCATGGAAATAGGTGAGTCTTAAGATTACTACGAAATTGAGAGATATTGTCAGTTTCTCTTATATTACGAGGGAGATTGTTCCATGACTGTGGACCGGCTACACTGAACGATTTCTGACCCAAGACCTTGTTCGTTCTAGGAACATTCAAGCGGGTTATGTCATGAGTAGAGCGGAGAGTTCTTTGAGGAGTATAAGGTGACAGTAGATTGGATAAATAAACAGGTGCAGTATTGTTCATGGATTTAAAGACAAAAAGACAGAGTTTAAACTGAATCCTTTCCCTTATTGGCAGCCAGTGGAGTTCTTTAAGGGTTGGAGTAATGTGATCTCTCTTGGATATGGAACAAACCAACCGGGCAGCATTGTTCTGCAATCTTTGAACTCTGTCCAATTCATGTTCCGTAGCACCAAACAGAAGAAGACTTGTCGAGACGAGAGATGACTAAAGCCCTGACGACATGATGGAGAGTTTCTTTATCAAGATATCTCTTTATTCTCCGGATGTTTCTTACATAGCCTTGATATCTATTGTTCTAAGACACAACGTTACTTTCACTAGTTATCACAACATCTCCAAGATTTCCACTGATCTTTTAATTACGTTTTTGTCTGCTTTTGCAGCAGTTGAAGTTGTTACTTTAATGGCTGTATTAAAAGCTCGCTAGCACGCGTAATGTCAGAGAACACGCTAGCAGATATAACACATGGACTAGAACTAAACCAACGTGTCTATTCCATTCTTGTCGTCACCGGCAGAGACCCGGAGCTCCCATCACCCAACCCCCAGGAATGTCACCACCGAACATCCTTTCCCCCGGCTTTACAAATGGTAGTTCGAGCACCGAACATCGATCCTTTCCCCCGGCGTTACACTTGCAATGGCTAAAAAGATGTTTGGGTCTGCTTGTTCACATGTAGGAAGAATACATTGAACCACACGATATGTAGAGAATGACGGGACACATTTTGAAATGGGTCTGAGTCATAGGTTAATTTAGAGTGAAAATTGATCTATATGGTGCAAAAATTTGTGTCGTAAACTCCTAGAACATCCGATCGAATTCAAACTTGGTGGATAGGTCCCTGGCCATATCTGCGTCAGATTTTGGAGTTAAGGGTCGAGGACAAAGGTCAAATTAGACCAATCATTTCCGTTATGGAGGAGATGAGTTCTACAGCTCCGTGGATTGCCATCTGAATTAGACTCTCTTAAAAGCCCCATTGACGTGCACACTGAATCACAAAAGTAATGTAAGTTCTCCATAGCTTCAGGTTACCCAATACATGCAGGATAGCTGACAAGTTTGCCCTTTCATGGCACTATCAGTTTTCGGTATCCTTACCACGCAGATTTTTTGCTATCGGTACCTGAAGTTTTCGTCACATGTAAACAAACCTCTTTACTTGATTTCGTACGCTGCTCCTGGTAGGCCTAAAAGGGTCTAAAATTGCCTCAATTGACGCAATTTGTGCACCATATTTATTTCAGTCATACTCTTCAACATGTAAGCCATACAAAAAAAAATCCTGATTGATAGCATATCAAAAAAGGTGTTCTTGTACAGCTTTTTGGCACTTTTCCTGAGATAGGAGAACAATCGTGCGGGTGGACTCTATTAGGGGTATGCCACCTTGAAGGTTTGTATGCATCACTGATCTGTACACTACTACACACTCTGTTAGTGTACAGATCAGTGGTATGCATCGAGGTAAATAAATCTACGGAAGCGTAGAAGGGACATTGCATTGACGAGTTACCAGCTTGACAAAACGACAATTATCTGCAAATTGACGAGTTGGCGAGATGGTAACGTGACAAAATTCAGAAAATTGACGTTTTGACGAGATATAACGGATCTCGTCAATGCATAATTTTCTGCAAATTGACGAGTTGCACACTTGCTACGTATACCATCTCGACAAGATGACAAAATTCAATATATATATATATATATATATATATATATATATTAAGGAATTACAAATGATTTCTAGTTAGCATCTAGAGTAGGGCAAATATGTCACCAAAACAGAATAGTATACTAGTATAACAATATATTGTTAGACACAGGTGACTAACGCCTACAGTGGAATAACGACCTTCCTTACCGGTTTCGAACCTCTGGACATACAATCAACGTCCATAGCCTAGTGGTTAGGGTGTCCGCATATAAACGGGAGGCCCGGGTTCGAATCCCGGTGGGAGGCTGGAAGTTGTTTCACTGTTCTGGATTTTTCAGCTCGAAGGGATTTCAATTATATATATATTCATTTGCCTTTGTCGTTTACCTCCATTTTCATTAACATAAAGTCTGTTCAAAGTATCTCTTTCGAGATCCGGTGTTAGGAATTACAAATGATTTCGAGTTGGTTAGCATCATGTTTTATCTCTAGAGTAGGGCAAATACGTCACCAAAACAGAACTAGTAATCTTCGACACAGATGACAAACGTCTGCAGTGGATTTACGACCTTCCTTACTAGTTTAGAACCTCTGGACATACAATCAGCGTTCATAGCCTAGTGGTCAGGGCGTCCGCATATAATAGCATGAGGCCCGGGTTCGAATCCTGATGGAAGCTGGAAGTTTGTTCACTGTTCTGGATTTTCAAGCTCACTATACGATCATATATATAGAAAAGAAAAATTCCACTTCACGACCGGTTTCGTCCTTTTGGGACTCATCAGGCGAAGGTAGGAATCGAACTCCGGATCTTCGTGTCACGAACCTAAGCCCGTACCACTCGACCACAGTGATTCTACTGGTGTGTTAAAGCGTATAAATTGGCTTTGAATAACTGTCATTAAGGGCGTATTACCCAGGTATTAAGATTGTACAGACTGCACCCCTGGCGCTTTTAATCTGACAATCTTTACACAATTTTACACAGAATAATAAGGGGTTAATGGATGTTAATGCTATCGCTGGATGCACTCGGGCTCGTGCATCGCTTGCATTATCCCCCGATCGTGCATTAATCATGTGAGTAACGCACGCTAGACCGTTGATTAACCCCGTTCATTCATACACTACCATTTGTGTGGGGGAAAATCATAAAACAACACATTTTTGATTACATATAACCAAAGATTTATTAAAGTGATGTCCCGTAAGTCGAATTAACGATTAACAACCAGCATAACAATGTACATGTGCAATTATAAAGTAATACTGAACGATAGTGAATAATTATAAAGGAAACGTCTTTGAAAGGCTGTCATTCATAAAAAATGAACCATAATAACATTTTAACTAATGTTTGGCAATATTGCGGCCATAAAACTATTTTTGAAAGGTCTCAATAACAAGGAACTACAAACAATTACTAGTTGGCTTTATCATATCAATACCCTACAGCTTCTGGTTCCCATAGCAAAACATGGTAACATGGTAACAATTGTATTCATCCGCCGGTAATTTTACCGTGCGTTCGTTACTCACAGGATTAACCACGGTCAGGTGACCTGAATGGACCAATAGGATTTAGGAATCTTTACTAAGTATGAATGAACCACTCTTTATCGGCAAGCCACGCCGTAAATAAGAATTGAATGTGTAGCAAGTGGTATGACAGATATGTAGTAAAATAAAGAATAACACACCAGAAAAATTCCACTTCACGACCGGTTTCGTCCTTTTGGGACTCATCAGGCGAAGCTAGGAATCGAACCCCGGACCTTCTTTTCACGAACCTAAGCCCGTACCACTCGCCCACAGTGATTCTACTGGTGTGTTAAAGCGTATAAGTTGGCTTTGAATAACTGTCATTAAGGGCGTATTACTCAAGTATTAAGATTGTCTGTCATACCACATGCTACACATTCAATTCGGAAATCAAGGAAGTTATACTTTTAAATAAAGTTTAACAGTTTTAACATGCTGAAAATGTGGGGCCAAATACTGGCTTTTAATATCCAAAGCATATCCGGGTTGCCGGGACGTAAATCAGGAAGGGTTCCACACGGTGGTCCTCGTTAAACATATACCATATTTCTTTTTCCAACTCGGCACCTCATCTTAAATTAATCTTAAGGACACCGCGACACTTTATGACTGACACTAAGCAGTGCCCATTATCGTATATAGTCCCATATCTGTAATCCAGCAAGTTCGTCAGCTCTAGCTATTTCGTTTTCCTTCATTAGCAAAGGAAGCATTTATTAAAAATTGGCTCTTTGGGTAATGACAGTTTCCTTCCGACCGTTCATACTTGAGACTAAAATAAACTCTTTCACTTGGTGACTAGCTATATAGACTTACAAATACTTTACCGGTTACAGTCAAAATAAAATGTATGTACAACAAGATAAAGGATATAACTTACTATAATAGAATACAAAGCATATATGTACAGTACATTGGTTTCATTTATTACACGGGAGCATTTATTTCAAAACGTTTGCGACAATATTTTGCCATCCTAAATATCCCATAACATTGTAATTTATTAGTTTGACTATATATACATATATATATCCATTTGTTATTTGTCATTAAAAAGTTGAAGAAGATATTTCTTTCAATTTTGTGTATCTTTTTAATGAGGGGTTGGTGTGGGGGATAGGGCAAAAGGGCTGTAAGAATCGTTCATTGTCCTTTTGGAGAAACCTAGAAATGGTGTCTTGTTTTTCTGCTGTAGTTTATCAATACTCAAGTTGACATATGTTTTGAATGAAATATCAGAAAAACTTATACACATACATTCACGAGACGGTTATTGAAAAGCTGAATCTATTAATGTATATAAACGTTTGTATGTTATTGTTTTTTTTTTTTGTTGAAAGCTTTCTTGGCCGTTCGAATTGTAGTAGGAGAATATTGGCATAGATTGAGCTATTGTAAAATACCCCTCCCACTCAAAAATAAAATAAAAACCCAAAGTCCAAATGGAGCTTCTATATTGGCATAAATTGGGTTATTATATCTACATCAATTATTTTGAGTTCTTGATTGTATTCGCAGCCAGATACTTAATTGTCTTGGCATGAATATGTTTAAATAGTTGTTATTTTATGTATAGTCACATATTTGGATAATATGATGACAGAAGACAGTTGGAAGAGAGTGGGGAGGGGGTAAGGGAGGGAGGCGTAAGAGGAAGAGGCCCAGTTCCAGTCCTTGGATTAGTCATTGCAGAAGATGTACACTGATTGCACCGGTGTCTTACATATTTATGGACTCGTTTACAATCAGCAGCAATATAAGTATATATTCCGCTCGTTTGAATTTATGGTCTTTTTCGTGCAGTGAAAACAGACTATAGGGTTATCTGAAGGGATTGCAAATGAATGTAGCCGTATAGGCCTAAGGTTAGTAAGGCTGCATTGGTCGAAACATTCAAAGAACATGTCTGATTGAAGCAAAATTGGTTTCGCCATATAAAAGAGGAACATAATCTTATAAGTATACTGCATTGAAAATGCTACTCAAATTCCTTAATCAATGCATGCCGCTTTCGAGATATAAAAAACATGATATAATTTGATACGCCTTTGTCCCCAAAAGAACTTGAATTATTGAACGATATACAGTGGCGTAGGAAGGTACTTTTGAGTGGGGGGGGGGGCTGAAGACTGATGGCCGACCTGGGGAGGGGTCTAAGGGGAGGGGGTGTCCCCCTCCCCTTTGGAATTTTTTGCATTTCCAGGTGGCCTCAGATGCGATTTGGTGCAATATAGCACACTTCAACACCCACTCCATTTTGTAAACTTAATTTTGTATTTTCACCTGGCCTTAGATGCAATTTGGTGCTCCAAATGAGGTTTTTTTTCTCATTTGGAAATGAAAAAGGGGTTTTCTGACTTGCGAAGCGGGGGGGCGGAATGATACTTCCGCCCCTCCACATTTTTCACTGGGGGGCTGGCGCCCCCCAGCCCCCCCCGGTTCCTACGCCCTTGACGATATATATAGTGTATTGCAGAGACGTGGATGCATGCATGGACAAGAAAATATAGTTTGTATTTCTACAAAAATTTACTTCAAACCCGAATGCGTCGTAATGCGTCGTAACTAGAATGCGTCGTAACTAGAATGCGTCGTAACTAGAATGCGTCGAAGGTTACACCATCTATTAAAAACATCCGATATAGATAAATTGTCGACCCTTCCTCAATCTTGTAATAAAAAATAATAAAAAATATAATAATTCAAACGTTGTTAGTAAATGCGCATGTGTGACCTCATTCCTGTTTGCTTCAAGCTCACTTTATCGATACAAATAGTGATAGTCATATACCAAGGGTCATTATTTGAAGAAAAATAGAGATGCAAATGAGAATTGAGTTCAAAGGTCATCAGGGTGTTTACAGCGATGAACTTCTTTTCTTATACCGCTCATGAAAAAAAGAACATGAAATTCAAAAAAAAAAATATAGGCCTTTATAGTTCGGAATTATTCTGAAAATATACGAGACAAAATTCATTGATTTTATCATTGTCTCATATCAAATGTAATTCAACATTGGATTCGACAGCCTTTAAACCTTGGCGACACAATGAGCTGCCCGAAAGGTAGGCCTGTACATTTTGGAATGTGACTCATTATGAGACACAACCTCCTAGCCAGCCGTTTTCTTTATGAAGCTTTCAAAGGCGGAAATACCTTATCAATTTAACACGTCCGTTGTAGACTCTTATATTTCAATGGAACAATCAACACTATACCGATTAACATTACAAAAGCTAGATTCACTTTTGATTTTTACTCAAGAAAAGAAAAGATATATTCATTTAATTTTTTTTTCAGATCTTCTTTTTATTTACCGTGAAGGAATAAAAATGTCGACAATCTCATTTTAATGTTGTTTAAAAACGAAAATGCGCCTGGATTTAAATATATAATACCATAAGAGCGCCTACAAACCTGCAGTGCAAAGGATTTTGATTTTGAATTTGTGGAGAGTCCTGTCCTTTATTAATCCGATAGATACAATTGTGTATTTTGGGCCAAATACCAAACAAAATCCGAAGTCCACATGCAGCTTGTACCAGCGGGACGAACGCATTACCAGCGTAACCCTGCCGACCGCCGGCTTCATCGTTCCCCACCGGAGCACGCTAGTACAAACCACAACCGACCACCCAGTTTCAGCGGACTGGTTAACTTATCGAACTCTGTAGTTAGCTTCTGGGGCAGAACGAAACAGAGTTTGGGAACAGGTATGTCCTTTAAATAAATTCAAAAAGTAGTGTTAAGAAACGAAACACTAATAGGTTGTACTTTTTAATATGACATGGAAGTTAGTGTGGGCTGGCTATACACGTTGAACCAGAAAAGCCATTTTGTATACGAAAGTAGCCTATACCGGTACGTGTCAGTATTACTAATTATAATGGGTAGAAACATGAACAATGGTGAGGAACGAGCGGGAAAAAATATATATTTGTGAAAAGTACGTGATTATTAAAGCAGATGCAGAAATATGATAAACAACACGTTAAAGGTTGCTTCATTAAAAGAGTAAAAACTTAGATACTTGGTTTGAGTTTCCCCGTTACATTATGTCAGGGGCGGACTGGGGCTCAAAACCGGCCAGGGCCTTTTTTCACCTATAAGACCGGGCCATTATTCTTTGAGATGTTATTTATATAGTGATTAAGGTCCTGGGGGAGGGGTCTAAGGGGATGGGGTGCCCCCCTCCCCGTTGAGATTTTTTTTGAAGTTAAGAAATTTCTAGATGCAAAATGGTGCTATATTTCTGTATTTAGTAGGTTACAATAATCCTTTAAAAAAGACCTAAAAATTATTTTCCAGAAGCAACACTTGATTAATATGAGAAAAGTTGGAAAAGGTAAGCAAATAAAGACAAAAACATTTGTTTGAGACTGGATTTTATTTAGTTTTTCAAGCATTTGGGACAACATGCTTGGAAAAAATGGGGAAAAAACTAAATAAAATCCATTATAGCGCGGACGGGTTGCCAATAGCACATTCTTTTGTTACGAACTAACAGACTAACTAACATGGTGATTTCATGGGCTGATTCCCACAATTAAAAAAATGTTTCTACACAGCCCGTCTGTAGTCCATTAACTACTGTGAAAACGGGCAGTAATTTTTACTAGGCTCCTCAGCCCACCTGGCCACCGGCCCACCGGGCATTGCCCAAATACCCGTGACGCCAGTCCGCTACTGCATTATGAAGAAAACGTCTGTTTCATGTGTATATAAGTGGGCCTATACAACTATAGGGTATACGAGATATCTCATAATTAATCCCAAAAAAAAGGATGTAAAAAATGAGTAGGACGAAAACGAGAGTTTATAACTTAAAAGACAACATAATATGGAAAAAAGATCAAACTTTTGTTCCTGAAGTAAATTCTAAAATATTCGATATTCTGGTCGTCCACGTTACGTTGTTCATCAAGACATTATAAAATTGTGTTTAAAAAATACCAGACACATCGTTAGAAAATAGCTCTGAAAAGCTCTCGAAATTGTTTTAAATTTTGGAACTTTTGATCTATTCAGTGGCGTAGCTAGTGGGGGGCAGGTGGAAGGGGAAGGGGCAGTGGGAAGGGGCATGTGGAAGGGGCAGGGGGCAGAGTGGCCCCACAGAAAATTGTTTGGGACGCGATGAGCGACGTTGAGTAGTAAAATGGGGAAAATCTTATGTACTCGAACCTGGGAACCTATAGGAGTTGGGGCCGATGATGTAGGGGGGAGGGGGGGGGGGCTCAACTACTTATGAGAATATGTGCGCTACGTGCGGGGGGGGGGGGGAGTTAACCAGAAATAGAATGTAATGAACGGTCACCTCAGAAATATGTGCGCTACGCGCGCGGTTGTAGTGTCCTTCTGAGTGGCCATATATTTGTATTCACATTTATTTATTTTCGTGACGATTTTCGACCACGAATGTGCGCTCATTATTTTTTCCTCCCCCCTCCCCCCCCCCCCCCCAAAAAAATAAATATTGGTAAAGTTTTTGTAGTTCACGAATAAAGTTATAAAAAAATGGAAATGATAGCACCATTTTTTATCTAAGCCCTTGTCGAAAAATCAACAATTTTCAAAAAGGGAGAGGAACACACCTCCCCTACACCCCCTCCCAGGACGGCGATCCACCGCTATGTGCCTGGATATGGGGACGGAAATTTGACTTTGCCCACCCCCCCCCCCCACTTAAAGACCTGGCTACGCCCAAGGATGTAGTACGCTATATGTGGAATCGATACAACAAACACAAACATTGTAGCAATCAGGTATGCCGCATACATCTTTTTATCCGTATTTCCATTAATTTTAATAAAAACAAACTCAACATGACTCATTATTAGCATATTAGGTGTCAGCTGGTGGCAGCAACGATGAACTTGGGCTCCCGGGGACCAAGCGTTAGATGGAGGGTTGGGGGGGGGGGATAAAACCAACGACTGTCACTTTTGAATACGGTGTTATGAGTACCGCCTTCTATTTTATAGTTGGGCCCAACTACCCTGGCGATAAGCCGTTACATGGTGTTGGATAAGGGTCCACACTTACTGCCCTCAAATATGCAAAACCGACGTATAATGACGACTAACTTAGAAAATATTTTATTGTTATTTGAACTGAAATTCGTGCCTTCGACAACTTCGGAGAAGTTAAGAAAAAGTGGCAGATTATATTTGCATTCGAACAAATTGCTTCGAAAAACTTCAATCTAAAGGATTTCATCATGATCACTTATTTTCAAACTTCAACAAAATATTTTAATGTTTATTTTTTAACTGAAATTCGCGCCTTCTACAACTGCGATGGAGTTCGAAAAGTGGCAGATTATATTTTCATTCGAACAAATTGATTCCAAAAAGTTTCAATATAAGAGACCAATAATGATCACTAATTTTCAAACTTCAACAAAATATTTTAATGTTATTTGAACTGAAATAAATTGATTTTTCGAAAAAATATAATCTAAGAGATTTGTTGAAAAATAAGAAAAAAAGAAAAGCATATAGGTAGGTGTATGATTTTGTAGTCTATAGCCGTATTGGTTAGTTAATAATAATATAATGAATAATAATGAACAATAATGAATAATAATAATGAATGAATAATAATGATAATATGGATACATATGAATAAAAATGAATAATAATGAATACTAATCCTGAATTATAATAATAATGAATAATAATGAATTATTATGAATAATAATGATTAATAATGAATAATCATAAATTTACCTCATTACAGTAGTAAAACAACAAAAGGAAAAGAAAAAGATAACACGATTTAAATAATTGCATTGAAGTAATCGTATATAGCGCACTCTTGTTTAGTCACGTGCCAGAAATAGTTGAATTGATTACAGTCGTTATTCCTTCTAATCTCAATTCTAAGTTTAGGGAATTTTGTCTTTCTCAGTTCTTTTGTCTAATTCCCCACCCACTCACCCACGCCACCCACCTCGCCCAAAAGTTCATTCCTTATACCGTCCAATATACATAAGATATAAGAATAAATTTGTTCACAAATATACCCATTTTTAGCGCCTGTCATCGGTTTTTAATTTGATTTGTTACCCGGCAATATTTGAGAACATCTTAATCCGAACAAGTTCCCTTAACATCCTTATGCAAGATTAGTTCTGTCAGACTTACGGTTTAATCACGTGTACGTCAACGCGACTAATTTTACCTCTCCCCCCCCCCCCCCCCCCGTAATGACTGTACGCTTTCTATATACCTGTCCTCTAGTTACCCTCATAATCAGTTCAGTATTGAACTCTCTTAGTCATCTCCTCTCACGAGAGGACGCTGTCAAACTGTTGAGGAATGTATAGTTAGGCGTTATTATAGTTAACCCTACAGCATATACGTAATACTGTGATAGTTGTCTAAAGAGAAGGACGGGTATCGTGTGGCGCTATCATATACATATAAAGCTGTAAGTAGATATTACTTTGTTTACATTTATAATGTGATTTTTAATCAGTATCATATCGCTTGAACCGGAAGTAATGTAAACAAAATACCTCATATACCCTATCTTACCTATAAACTTGATAAAACGAAATTAATAGAGATAATTATAAGGTAAATAAAGACTTCGCACGTTCAATGTTTATATCCACATAGCATGTCGGTGCGTGCTCAGGGCTCTTCGCGATCGAAACTGGCCATCTTCTCTCCTATACTACTGAAACAAAGTTGAATTTGAAACTTGTTTTTTTTTCACGATTAGGGTGGCGTGGTGGAAACTGGAAGTGAGAGGGAAAAAGAAATAACGTAACTTTGATAAATTTTTTTTACTCTATCATGCCTAAACGTTACTAAGTTTTATCGTTCACTTATCACGAATCACCACAATTCACGATTCTTACTTCTGTTGCCAGGCCGTTGTTTTAGCTTCCAACTAATTGATACATCCATAGGCGTAGGCGGATCAACCTTGGTTAGGTTATGGGTGCGTGGGGGGGGGGGGGGTGAATGAAAGAGAATCGTTTGCTCGACAAACTGAGAAGGATCTAACAGCGTAAATGTAGTGATAATTACTTAACAAACCAATCCTTTTTGGAAGAACACATGAAGTGTTTTGATACGTCAAAATCGTGATAGAGTATATTGTAAAACGTTCATATATATCTACGTGGGCAACGTTGTATAGTTTTATCAGATATATACAGAAACAAGCGACGAAAATGTTAACCGAATGAAAAAAAAACTTACATTTAGCCTTTGTCAGCTCAATATTAAGGTTTAATCTTAGTTTTATTACTAGAATATCATGGAAATCTGTAAAAGTAAGGTGGAATTATTGTAAGAAAACAAAACAAAAACAGTGAGTCGTTACGGTAATGGCAGAATTAATGTCGTTTTAAAAAAGTCATGATTGGCGTTCCATATTGTCGTTTTCCATATTGTGACGTGGTGCGGTCGGGGGGATAATATGATCTGTCGTCGATGGAAGGGGTGCAATTTAGTGAGAAATATTGCTGAAAATGAAGAATGCTTAGATGCAACTTTTGAAGATTTTTCGACTGTTTAGATTGTAACACAATGGTATATAGTTATATACTTATTCAATATGATGTTTGTAGTATTGTATCTGCCAGGATAGACAGACATACGAATATGTTATCAACAGACAAACTGAAGAACGTACAGAAACGAAGGCAATGAGATTGCATGATTAAAGGTATTGAAGACTCGCGCACAAAGAAACGTCTCATGCCGGTAATCTGACATAGTTCCGAATGAGGTGTAACCGAAGTGTTAGACATAACCGTCGATCCCAGAAAATACGCACACAGCTTGCTACCGTCGGTAATTAGACACTAGTGTACAGTCAATACATACAGCTACGGTCAATACCCACAACACAGTGTGCATAGCAGCGATGGACATCTCAGGTCTAGATATTACTGTCTGCATTTTGTAGCGATACGAACAAAACTTCACTTGCAAGCAACGGAAAATTAACCTTTTCGATGGCGGCACACGGTTTGGGGCGAGTCTTCAATGCCTTTAAACTAGCAGGAGATTAAGGAACAGAGATACAGAAAGAAAAACAGACAACTATATAGATATCTATATATATTGAGATTGAGAATAGACATTTAACAATGATACGGACAGATCTATTCATTTATTCAGATTTAAATATACACACATACACATATACATACATATTTATGAAACAACCAAACTACCATTACTAACTGACGCTACGTAAAGTTACACACATCTCCATAGCGTCCACTCGGTTGTAATTATGTTGTTATTGACAGTTTCACATGACATGGAAGGCTTGCACACAACATTGCCTTTTCTGTGATCCTTGTGTTTCCATGCAAGTTAAGATATAGCATACATTTATATAGGCCCTACTTTATACATACGTTGGCGAATGGGCAAGTCACCATAAACGCATAGGAAATGATGAATAAACTCTAGTCAATATAATACTGAATTCACAGGATGAAGCAATCAAAGGAGGTGAAATAAGTCGTTCTGTTGCTATGGCATTAGTCTGTCCATGCCCTTTTCCCACATCCAACTTATCATGTGCTTCCTGTAGTACAGTGTTCATATAGCTTTGCTTCATCGGTGCATGGGCGTTATTTTCACTCAACCTATAAACGTCACATCATCTTTGAGATAAATATCATTTCTTTGATTTTCAATTCTACTATGTTTTTTTGCAGTATTTTTCAACATACGTCGCATTACAAATAAGTCTTAACAATCCTGCACTCTACTAATATTTTGCGAAATATGTGATTGAATAATTATGAATTTAATGTAATGTAGAGATGTAGAGTGATTACAAATAATTCAAAACGACCCCTCACCCCTCACCCTCATCCCTCATCGACACACATGTTTCTACCCTCGCTCTTCATAATCGCATAAGGAGTATATTTCAACTGAGCTATACGTAATGGCTTGTTTCGTTTCGTTTCGTTTCATTTCGTTTCATTTCATTTCATTTCGTTTCATTTCGTTTCATTGCGTTTCGTTTCATTTCGTTTCATTTCGTTCCATTTCGTTCCATTTCGTTCCATATCGTTCCATTCCATTCCATTCCATTTCATTTCATCTCATCTCATCTCATCTCATCTCATCTCATCTCATTTCATTTCATTTCATTTCATCTCATTTCATTTCATTTCATCTCATTTCATCTCATTTCATCTCATTTCATCTCATTTCATTTCATCTCATTTCATTTCATTTCATCTCATTTCATTTCATTTCATTTCATCTCATTTCATTTCATTTCACTTCATTTCACTTCGTTTCATTTCATTTCGTTTCATTTCATTTCATTTCGTTTCATTTCGTTTCGTTTCAATTCATTCCATTTATTGTATTTTATTCTATTTCTGATACAGGCTATTTGAAAGACCCAGAATCCCGTCCAGTGTCAGAGGCTTTAGAGCGAGAGAGGATGGGTACCCTAGAGCTTAGCTTACGGTACCCAGGGGGTCTCCACATCACAGGGATGGACCATGACAACAGCTTTGATAATCATCTCGTGGGTGACCATCATGACGAGGAGCATGACCACGATGAGTAAGCTCGCAGAATTTATCCATCTAGTTGCAGGGGGGAGTTTGGAGAGGGAGGGGAGGGGAGCTTAGGGGCTTTCCACAGACTTGTTAAAAATAAGGAAAAAAGTCACAAATAACAAAAATACCCTTTTATCCAAGTTATATAATTAAGTGCCCTTTTGTTACACAATTTGATTTTGGTTCGAAGAGTTTTGAGTTAGGCCTAACTTTGAGCTTTCCCACTCAAAGTCACTTATAGACCACTGGCCCTAGAAATTGCTCGTACGTATATTGAACTGTTTAGAATACAAGCCGAACGGAAATCAACAGAGGGAGTAAAAGGGAGATTGTGAAGGGAGATTGTGATCGTAAAGGAGCAGAGACATGTTTGGTTACAACGGGATTCGTTGTTTCTTTAGAGTATATAAAATGATAGAAATTAAACAGCTACCGATATGTTCAATTTACTACAGATTAGGACATTTCAATGTCTAATGTAACTTTCAGATGAGTGCTTTTGAACGGTTGATCAAGTTAAGCATTTTTGAAATTTGTGCAGACATATCGTAAGGCCGAGGCACATGGATGTGTACAGGCATTGTTGGTGCCCCCTCAACTGCAGCCAGGCATTGTTGGTGCCCCCTCACCATTGTTGGTGCCCCCTCAATTCCGGGCGTCAGGTCTGACTATGTGACCAATACTGGTTGACCTTAAGATAATTTTGTCCATTTCTGCATTCCACAGGGGTGACATCTGGGAGCTTCTCTCTCTTATGCACGCCATGGTTGTAGTCACCATGGTGGTAATCTTAGATACCAGCCAAATTTTCCTAAAGTACAACAATGACGTTAACGCCGTGACGTTAGGTCACGTGGAATTCCTTTTCATTCTTCTCTATCTGGGTTCTATCGCCTGGATGATGACTGTCATTATCTTCAAACGCCCTCTACCAGCATCAGATGACGTAGACCACATCGATCCGGCCGCCGGAAGTTACTATCTCTATGGTAACCGTTTTATTTTTGAAAGATTGTGAAGAATATATAAGACACTTTCATCGTAATTTGAATTCGGACATTATTTTATTTAAATTTATTTTTTTCCGTATATTGTTATTATATACACGGAACACCGGTGCACGTGAAATGATCTTAATATCAGTTCCAGTCCTCTATACATGCCCCATTGACTAAACACAATTAATTGTCAAAAGTAATGGAGTCTCATAAAGTGATCATTCATGGCACCCTCAATTATCCGTACAATGATCATATTGAAATTTAGCAAAGAGAGATTAAAATTGTAGTCACTTGTGTAATATCGTGTATGCTTCTTTTGGAAGGCCTTACGGGGTCTAAACTTAAATCTCCAAAATTTTGCATCAAGTGGCGGAGGGGGGGGGGGGGGAGGAGTGGTAGGAGGGAAGGAGGGGAGGTTGGCAACGGCCACATGGAGGAAGGGAGGAGGGGAGGAGGGGAGGAGGGGAGGAGGGGAGGAGGGGAGGAGGGGAGGAGGGGAGGAGGGGAGGAGGGGAGGAGGGGAGGAGGGGAGGAGGGGAGGAGGGGAGGAGGGGAGGAGGGGAGGAGGGGAGGAGGGGAGGAGGGGAGGAGGGGAGGAGGGGAGGAGGGGAGGAGGGGAGGAGGGGAGGAGGGGAGGAGGGGAGGAGGGGAGGAGGGGAGGAGGGGAGGAGGGGAGGAGGGGAGGAGGGGAGGAGGGGAGGAGGGGAGGAGGGGAGGAGGGGAGGAGGGGAGGAGGGGAGGAGGGGAGGAGGGGAGGAGGGGAGGAGGGGAGGAGGGGAGGAGGGGAGGAGGGGAGGAGGGGAGGAGGGGGAGGTTGGCAACGGCCACAGAGCCGCGTCCATCCTTCATCAACTCCACGAACAGTCCATGAAGGAGATATATGATATAGTTTGCCATTTGATAGAAACACATTGCGACCGATAGAAATGGAGGTAAAAACGTGGACCTACCCCTTCTATGCTTACCCCACTCACTAAACATCAAAACGTATCACATGACAAGGGGATCTTATTTCACAACCAGCTACTTTTTTTATACATTTCCGTGTACAGCTCAGCGATGACAGGGTACACTGTTATTTCGAATCACTAGTATGCACGGATCACATCTCAGTGCAAATATCATGTTATCACAAATTCCGTGTGATTTGTCGGTATACTTGCTCCATTGGTCAAATTTTCTATGAATTTAACCATCATTTTAGGGTGGTGAATATTTTCTTTTCTTTGAAAGTATTAAATGAAACAGAGGGCGGTACATTGTTCTTTCAAGCACATCTACTTTATTTAGAACATCTTGTTAAATATAACATCTGATTCAAATGGCTGAGAAAAATCGACTTATTTAGCACATTTGTTGTTTTGCAGTTGGGCTTTTATTTTTCGGTACCGGTGGTTGTCTCTGGGCGATTATGAGGGCAGCAACCAGTATTGAGCAGAGTGGTGGACCATGTGGAGGAAAGGGTCTCCACGCTCTCTCATCCATTCTTAGCGTCGCATTTACGATGTTGCAAATTTATTTCTTTTGGCGTTTCTCTACGTACTGCTTGATCAAATGGAAGCCAGTCTCAAAGTAAGTGACCCAAAGCTATTGTCGTCCTCCTTATGTTGCCTAGCAACGATTGACGAAATGACCTGCAAGGAATGTTTGTGAAACTGAATCTAAGAAATTCGGAAAATCGTTTCCTACGAAACTTAATAAAAGGTTCTCCAGTTAAGATGAAGACGATCACCTCTGTGTATTCTAAAACTTTAATGATATTAATATAGTTACAAGGTTTTATCTTTCTTCTGTGGACTGCATGAATATCGGGGTGGGCGGTGTGGGGAGGGAATGTCATGATCTCTGGTTAGGCTTAAGAATATGACTTACTTTGTTCGATAGGCTGAATCAAAGAAGCCTGGCTTAAGACCAGTGCGAGGAAGATCATTTCAAGAATAGGAAATAAGTATCCTTACATGAAATGACACTTAATCCCACAAGTGACAACGATTAACAAGACAAATCCTGTATCACTGAGGTAAAATGCTTTCAATCACGTTCACCCTTTTTTTCTGTCCTAATTTTTTACTGAATTTCTCCTGCTTTCTCATCGTGAGCGAACATTGTCATAAATTCGAATATGCGTTGGCGTAGCCTAACATTGACACGTTCGTATGAAGGAACAGGGCTAGGGTATATAGTAATGGTTCTATGAATATCACTGTTCCCAGTCAAGAACGACATAATGACGTCATGAAACGTTACCATGACGTCACACACTATAATCGTCAGAGAATATCACCGTTGCATACTTGTGTTTTAAAATGAACTTAGCGAACCAAGTTTTTACGTTGTTATACGAGTTTCTTGTTGTTTCCAAGTAAACCACAGCTCTGAACATGCGCAATTCACTTCATTAAAGGCATTGAAGACTCGCCCCAAACCGCGTGCCGCCCTCTGAAAAAAAGTTAACTTTCCGTTGCTTGCAAGTGAAGTTTTCTTCTTGTCGCTACAAAATGCAGACAGTCATGAAACGTGGTACTTTTTTATCATTTATCTGGACCTGAGATGTCCATCGCTGCTATATAAGTACACTGTGCTGTGGGTATTGACCGTAGCTGCATGAATTGACTGTACACTAGTGTCTAATTACCGACGGTAGCAAGCTGTGTGTGTATTTTCTGGGATCGATGGTGGTGTCTAACACTTCTGTCACACCTCATTCGAAATTAGGTCAGATTACCGGCATCATACGTTTGTTTGTGCGCGAGTCTTCACTCCCTTTAATTCAATCTTGATTTCTCTCCTCTTGGCCTCTTCGTTACTACGCAGACTCGGCATTTGTCATTTAGTGGCTACCAACATTGCAGTAGTAGCCCGTACTATGGTCGAAGAGACGTGGGGAGACTTCCTGTTGAAATATTTCAAGGGTGATGGCTATGACGGCGGATACGGAGAAGGCAAAGGAAAGTTAATAGATTCTAACTATGTGACGTCACCAGTTGTACCAGCATTGTTATTCGAACCGACGGGTAAGTTGCAAATCTAGCTAAGCTTAGTTTCATTCTTTTTGGAATCATTCCAATTGAATTGATTTAATGCGGTTGAATACAACAGAAAAGCGATTCTTATTGGTCCAATTATCATCATTAGATCTTGCTCTGTGTAATGCTCAAATGCAAATATGATGGGGTTCAGAAGTCTGCACGGGGGGGGGGGGGGGGTACCCCTCAGTTGTGCCCTATAACGGGCCTGCGGCTGTTACATATGTGTCTCAGGCAGACCCTGACAGGGAACTGTCTGGTTTCTAACCCCCGAACCCCCACCATCTGAAAAAAATGAACATCTCTAAAAGTAACAGTACACCGAACAAATTCACTTAAAAAAACACACAAAATCGGCATGTTCTATTTTGCTTTCTCAGCATCATATGGGAACACAACGGACTACAACTCTACGGGTAAAAATTACGACCCCTGCACCATCGATATAAAGTACACGAGCGACCTAGCTTATGCGACCTACAAAGCTTCCGTAATGCTGTATTCGTTTACTGTTGAATATAGTATCATAGCGGGAGCGATGGCTTATATCATGTGGAGGAACATCGGCAGAAAAATTAAAAAGTCAGAACAGAAACATGTTAATCATGATTGGAATTTCAGGTAAGAAACAAAGTCAACGAGATTGAAATGAAGCTTTATACGGTAGCCTTTGTGATCCATACATGTACGAACGATTTTAGTCAATATGTAAGATAACTACATCATTATGTATAACGTATCGCATCAACCTATTTCACCTGTTTAATTTGTTTTCTTGCTTCTTCCGTAATCCACTCTTAGCTTCGAATGCGGGCTACTACTCGGTGTGCTCTGTACAATGTGTGGAATTATCGTTCTTATCATGAATATTATTTACCTTGACGACGAAGAAAAAGTGGAAGAGAGTTTTGTTAGTTACTATGGTTACCGAGTTTTTCTTAACATCGTGTCGTCAATCGGATGTATAGCAGCTTTTGCAGGGATACATCGCGGTGGTTGGCAGGTGTGTATTCTTTTAGATAAGTCACCGTTTGTCTCCCTAAAATAGTGTTTTATGATCAACGGACAAGAAAGTGTACTAAAATTCAGAGGGTGGGGGGGGGGGGGGTAAGGTTGATGAGTTGAGGACTATGAGAACGACCGGCCACGAACAATATTGTTGGAATTGGATAAGAAATTCCCATAACCCCCTTGCCTCTACCGCTACGATCTCCCCCAAAGGGACGTGCATAGGCCTTTGATACCCGCACTGAGGACTTACATTTAACCGCAGTGTCCATATGGACCATCCCCTTACGGTATCTCCAACGTCATGCCCATAACAGTTCCGGTGAGTAACCCCCCCCCCCCACCCCATCACCACCTTCTTTCACCCTATACAGTCTAATTCATAACTATTTATTCTCATAAATTATCATAGTTGGAACAGCCGGCTGACCCCTCGCTTCTCCTTTTTCATATTGAATAATTATATCATATTGAATATTTATATCATATTCTTTCAATACAGGCAGAGCGTTCGTTCATCTGGCCCCCTCCTATCTCCATAAAGACGGTGATTGTAAAAAACAAACTTCCCTCCTCCCTCCTTACGTAGTGCTCTGGTAGTTCACCATAGACATCCACTTGTCCCCTCACATGTCAATGTTTACCCCTCCCTATATTTAATTCACACAGTAAAACTAACCTAAAATACGACCGCCACAACCCCCAAACCCGTATCTTTATTCTTTTACTCGGTGGAGCATTCATCTGGCCCCGCCCACGGGGTTGACGCAATGTTACTCCTACTCTGCCAAACCTATATCTTTATTCTTTTACTCTAATCATAGGTGGAGCATTCATCTGGCCCCGCCCACGGGGTTGACGCAATGTTACTCCTGCTTTGCCAAACCTATATCTTTATTCTCTTACTCTAATCATAGGTGCAACACTCATCTGGCCCCGCCCACGGGGTTGACGCAATGTTACTCCTGCTTTGCCAAACCTATATCTTTATTCTCTTACTCTAATCATAGGTGGAGCATTCATCTGGCCCCGCCCACGGGGTTGACGCAATGTCACTCCTGCTTTGCCAAACCTATATCTTTATTCTCTTACTCTAATCATAGGTGCAACACTCATCTGGCCCCGCCCACGGGGTTGACGCAATGTTACTACTGCTCTGCGTCAGCGGTGTATTCTTTCAGAATTTCTACACGTTCATTGCGGCAACGGCGCAACTTGGAAGAGAACCCCACTGCGGACTTATCTGGGTGGACAAATTGACACACATCACTCAGACATTACTACAGGTACGTAGACCTACGCTACGGTTTAAGTAGATCCTAGGCTTGTCATCGACATGGCATGGCTGTAGTCCACAGGGAAACTTCGCTGGAGCTTCTCAGCCAGTTTGGTTAAGACGCTGGGTAGTATCTGTTACCTTTTCATGCACCAGGAGATACCACCGTTGTTTGACCTATTCAGATTCGCTGTAGTGCAGTGGTGATGTGCGGAGTCAGTCTTTCGTGGATTTGGTATTTCTGGTTTGAAAACTTTGGGAAGAGGGGTTTGTTTCTGTTCTTCAGTCACATGGTTTCGAAACAACTGTTTTCGTCATGAATGCACTGCAATGATGTCGAATGGAGTGCCTTTGCCTACCTCAGCATTCGGGAAAGTGGTCAAATGTTGGGGTATACACACTCGTCCGTCGGATAGGGACGTTAAATGGCGGTCCCGAGAGCAGGAATGGGGGCGACTTCACACCTCTGCTTCGTTATCCTCTGAACACTTATCGAAAAGAGAAGGCTTGAAATAAGCTGGTGTTCGTCCACGATCTAACACCGATAGAGTCTCAGATAAGCTACTGTAGGACTTCCTGGTCGTTTGGGTCTCTAAACTAAACTGAACTGCCCACGATCACGTGGTTATCGTCACAATGAGCGCGTCGTACCATAATTATAGCTCTAGTGATTTTCACACTAAAATAGTCCAAGATCGCTAAAGCGTAGATAGAAGTTTTTAAATGAACGTGTCCTCCCCACAGCTGGTAGTTTGGACTAGCAATATACACATTTACCTATCATGACCGGAAAGATCTTTAGCTAAAATCTCCCTCAGTCCTCCTGATGTTAGATTATCAGTCGTTAAATTCTCCCTCTTCAAAACATCTAAGCATTACAAATAGTCGTGATAACTGAAACCATGCCGAAAACGTCACTTTAGTAGGTCCTTTTAAGGGACTTTGTTTGGTTAACCCCTTTCGATAGGCGTATGAACACTATACTATCATTGTTATTCGGTTAGAGTGTTGAGAGCTAAAGTGTATGAGTAGCCGCCCACAATGGACTCCTTTGAATTGCAATGCGTACACTATTTTGTGTGACTTTTCCTTATAAGGATATCTTTATCAATTGCAGTGTATGCGTTGTGATTTTTTTTACCCTCGCTCCTCATGTAAGTATACACTGAAAGCTTGCCAGATCATCCGCAAGGACCAGTATATACCAACGTGTGTGATATTAACCTATTTACTAATCGCAAGAATGCGTGTTTACGAAGTTGTGTGTGTGACAGCGAGATGGGAAGTGGTGACGATGACGTCACAAAAGGTTTTAAACGATATCCAGCTCGTAACAGATTTCCGCACATTGCTCGATAAACCAACGTGTTGACAAAATGTTACGTAAATAAATTCCAAGTCCAAATGTATTTGAAATTATGTTTGCTTGTTTTTTTTTTCATTATAATTATTTAAATCTCTTCGTTCCACAGAGTATTCTAATCCTTGATGCAATGCACCGAAAACCACCCGAAGATTTCCGAGAGACCCGAACAAAACAGATTTTGATGTTCTTATTAGTTTGCAATATTACATGGTGGCTTCTAAACACTTACGAACTGAAAGGTGGCGACGAATTATTCGCGCTTGAAAATAATTACTTTGGCGACACCGCCTGGTATGTGATTGTCCACTTCGCCGCGCCGCTCTCCATTTTGTTTCGTTTCCACTCGACGGCTTGTTTCTTTGAGATCTGGAGCTTCGGAAGTGTAAGTTCTGACAATGGCCACCACGGGGCTACCCACATTGACCATATGGTACACTGATGGCCTACCAAGGATACCGTACGATGAAGTTCCATCATTTCAACTCTTACACTTTAAATTGTCAAATCCACTTGAGATTCCATCAATGCAGCATACCCATATAATGCTACACCTAAGCACTGAGAGATCTATGTGGTTTCGTCTAGTATAAGTAAACTTACAGAGGCATATACAGAACCATCTACGTTCTGCGCAGATTTGATATGTATTGTTTATTTCCGAGTTACAATTTGTGGTGTGATATTGATGTACGTCAGTTAAGGACTGTTATATTCGGGCCGGACGGTTGCTGCAGTAGACCAGTAGAATTAAATGTTGTTTTCTTTTTAAAGGGGTGTGGCGGTGGGGTGGGGGGGGGGTGGGGTTGACACAAATATTGATGTCCGTCGTCGGAAGGGGTTTACGGGGAGTATATAGTCCCTATTGGGTTTGCCATCCATGCCTATAGGCTACATACAAAGGGGGATATTAATGAAATACGTGTTAAGAGTGAATGCATAAAGAGTGACTTAATTTATATGTGATGTCCGCCACTTTATCTAAATGACGTCATCACAAAACTATGAGTGAAAGCTGACACTGTGCCGCGAGTACATATGTAAGCTACCAACCTGAAACGGTGCTAACAGAATTGCTAATTGAACAGAGACCGGTTTCAAGATATTTGTTTACATATAATTTCATATACATGTCCTTATATCTTGCCTACTTTTGTTTGTTATTTTTGTTTCTTTTATGCAATAATTTCTTTCAAATACATTTGAAAATATATTACAAATCAAGTTTGTGTAGCACTGAGTACTTTCTTGAGTTATATTTTGTTCTGTAATAAAGAAAATCACATTTAAAGATGGAACTACCCATGGATACATTGGCCATGATAAAAGACAACACATCGTTTTTAAGCTAATATACCAATAGTTTTACCTTCACATCACGTTCATTTTTCAGAATAAATGACCTTTGACACAAGAGACACTGTCACATAAATGTGACATGAACTATGTATTCTGGCACAAAGGTCATGCAGTCACCTTTCTTGCAAAATCGATACAAAAAACATACGTTTATTGCTGGTAACAGCATCTAACTTGCATTACAAGTTCGACGACTACAAACAACATATTTGCATGTCTTAATATTGAACTGTCTTATGGTTTTCTGAATTTTAGAAAAATAGTTTAAGCATAGTTAGAGTCATTACATAACACTAGGGCATTGTGGTCAATTGGTTAAAGGCAGTGGACTAGCAGGGGCGGATCCAGGATTTTGAGAAAGGGGGGGCCGACATCCCGATGGTAGCACTTTAGTGATCTGCGTCCTGGGGGAGGGGTCTAGGGGGAGGGGCCCCCTCCCCCTTGGAAATTTTTGGTTAATTGTGAGTGCTTAGATGCAAAATGGTGAAACATTTCGCCAAAAACTAGAAAAACCAGAAACGTTGCAGACACGCTTTTTTGTGCACATATTTGTGCTCGATAGACACATATTTAAGAACGCTCAACAGTGCATGTACAATGGATACACTATTATTGCGTCGATTCGTTTTTTCTTTTGCGCGAAAATTATGACGCCAGATTCACCCCAAGAAAAAACATAAAACAAGATATGTTCAATGAGATAATTATGATATACTTATTAATGAAATGGGGGTGTAGGCGGTTTTACACTATCTAACGCAACGTAGTCGCCAAGAACCTGAAGTATTTTTAAGGGAGGGCCTGATAATAAGCGGAAACGGATCACCGACCGAAAATATATCGGAATTTGTGGATTATTTCTTGCTTCCTATTCAGGGGCGTAGCGAAGGTTTTTTTGTTGGGGGGGTGTGGAGAATTTGATTTGCCGACGGATCTGGAAGTGGTGACTGAAATGGGGGAGGGGTCTAAGGGGAGGGGTGTCCCCTCCCCTTTGGAAAATTTTTAGTTTTGAAACGTCCTTAGATGCAATCTGGTGCATATTGTAAGTCAAATTTGATTTGCCGACGGATCTGGAAGTGGTGACTGAAATGGGGGAGGGGTATAAGGGGAGGGGCTTTCCCCTCCCCTTTGGAAAATTTTTAGTTTTGAAACGTCCTTAGATGCAATCTGGTGTATATTTTAAGTCAAATTAGATTTGCCGACGGATCTGGAAGTGGTGACTGAAATGGGGGAGGGGTCTAAGTTTTGGAAAATTTTTAGTTTTGAAACGTCCTTAGATGCAATCTGGTGCATATTTTAAGTCAAATTTGGCACCGTAGAATTTCCATCTCGATATTATTTTTATGGCAGTCGGCAGAAGAAGAATTAATTGGGACCAATTATCGAACTGTGTTTTCTCTTTCACCGATCGTTGAAATAGTGAAACTTCGTGATGAAAATGTTCAGAAAACTTTCCGGTAATGAGAAATAACAACATTCATTGATATACAAGCGAGAAACGTTAAAAATTGTGTACAATTCGTGAGCCGTGTCCTTAAGTTTTCCACGGAGAACGAATGACATCTGCGATGACGTCATTCTAAACAGAGGATAATAACAACACGTTGTCACACGATAGCACGACTCATGGGCTACGGCCTATACGGAAGCCTTTAATTCCATTTCTTTCACTGAGTTGCCGGCGATTCTGGCACTCGTCTAGCTGAGCCTGGCTACAGTAGCTATACTGACGGCCGTGACATGATCAGTTATTTGCCGAGAGGTTTTTAACTTGCAGGCGTCGGGTGATTGGATTGGTGAATGAGTTTATCAGATGAAGAACTGGAAAATCGAAATAACCGATAAAGAAGCTCCCGTTCTCCTTTTCTCTATTCAGCTTTCCTTCTTTCTTCCCCTTCCGCTCTCTTCACCTTTTCTCCTTTTGCCGACAGACCCAAAATTTGCCGACAGCGACCAAATTATTATATATAATATAATAAATCAAAAAATAAAACCAAAATCTCAAAGGTTTACTTGTTAACTCAAGGTTTCATACTAACGAAGAATCAGCTGACTCTCAAGGTTCACACGAAGCTCTTTTAGATGCTCTTATAGCTGCATTATGAGCCCATAAAAACTCGTGCACAGAAAGTAGATGCATTTTGAGAACGAGACGCCCAGGCCGAATATAAAATATTCAAAGGCTACTACTGATGAAGCTCCTATAAAGTTTGAGAGCAGAAACCGGTCTAGTTGGTCATAAGAACCTACACTAGTCTCTCCTACTATTAACAGTACACTCAGTTCACCTAATAGGTGCAATTATGCTTCACCACGAGGAGCATGCTATAAGTTCATGTTCCTTGGGCCCTCCCTTAAAAATACTTCAGGTTCTTGGCGACTACGTTGCGTTAGATAGTGTAAAACCGCCTACACCCCGTTTCATTCAGATAATTATGATATACTTGCTAACTGTGCATTGATTTTCCCTGACAGTAATAGTCAGCACTATAGTACTGAGCCGTATCTAATTAATACGTGATGTCGCGTAGGCCTGGTAATTGCCTTAGTTTCAAATTTGGAATAAAAACGATCGCGTTTCAGGGAAGAACAGCTGGATATATATTAGGCTTTTCTTTCACCAAGTTATGCCTATTAGGAATTTAAAGTACTCCCACATAAAAAAACGCAACTGATTTCCAAAAAGGGGGGGCCGGGGCCGGGTCGGCCCCCCCCCCCTGGATCCGCCCCTGACTAGTGATCTAAGGTGGCATTGTGGTCAAGTAGTTAAAGGCAGTGGACTTGTGATCTAAGGTTTGCAGGTTCGAGTTCTGGCCAGATCATTAAGTTGTATCCTTGGGCAAGGCACTTTATCTCCATGGCCTCTATTCACCCAGGTGTATAAATCTGGACCTGTGAATTAAACTGTAAATTTGGGCGCTGTTAAGCTGATGCCATGTTAAGATTGACAGATTCTCGTTGACCAGGGTAATACTGCTATGTGCCTCGAGCACTGTTTTCGGTGGATATGTCTGCGCACTAAAAATCCTCAATATTATTCTCTTCTTAATACTTTTCCACGTGCAGTCAATTTCACTAGCATAGGTCACCTGATTGTCATTCCAGGGATGCGCCTGGGGTAAAACAAAATCATGGAATTTTGCAAAAATATCGGTATAGGCTCCAGTTTGCGTATGCTACAGTGTGTTAGGATAATAGTTTTTGTCCCCGAGGAAGAAAAGAAATCACGGATAATTCGCGGGAAAAGCTCATGACTGTTTCATACAACCAGTGTCGTCGCCAAGGGGGGGGGGCAGGGGGGCACGTGCCCCCCTGGAAAACCTAGTGCCCCCCCCCCCCCGAGTGCCCCCCCCCCCCATCTGAGATTTGGGTTGGTAAAAAAATATATATATATTTTGTTATATTCAACTCCCATCATCTGAGTTGGTTTTTCATAAGGACAAAGAAGCACAGTAATTCGTATTTTCTTCAAATGAGCTGCGAAAAAATGAAAAAGTTTATCCTTGACCGTCGGGTATCGAAGTCGTAACCCGCGCCATCACAACAGGTGTCGATATTTACATTGAATGTGTCAGTGCTCAGCCAATAACGATGCTGGAACCTGTTACATCTTAATAGATAATGGGAGAAAACGAGGACAAGAAAGGAGTCGGGGGTCATGCACACATTAATTCAACAAATGTAGGTTCTATTGATAGGGTTAGGCATAATATCGACAGCATGTGGTTCATATCCTCTGCAAAATTCTGTGCGTTGTTAAAATCATTACCTCAAAAATAGCAATTTCTGGAGATATCTTCAGATCGAATTTAGCATCAAATGTGGCACCATTTTGCATCTAGCCCATCCTCCGTATGCGAAAATTTTCCCCCAGGACGGCGATCCGTATCCACCTAAGTGCCCCCATCAAATGCTGGTGCCACCCCTGTGCCCCCCCCCCAAGACTGAAGAGTCTGGTGACGCCACTGCAAAAAACAGTTCCTACTATTGCAATGATGGCCGGCCTGATGGCCGGCCTGGGGGAGGGGTCTAAGAAGAGTGGGTGTCCCCCTCCCCTTTGGAAATTTTTTGCATTTCCAGGTGGCCTCGGATGCAATTTGGTGCAATATAGCACACTTCAACCCACCCACTCCATATTGTATATAATTTTTCATTTTCACCTGGCCTTAGATGCAATTTGGTGCTCCAAATGAGATTTTTTTCTCATTTGGAAATGAAAAAGGGCTTTTCTGACTTGCGAAGCGGGGGGGGGGGGGGGCGGAATGATACTTCCGCCCCTCCATGTTTTTCACTGGGGGGGGGGGCTAGCGCCCCCGGTTCCTACGCCCTTGCATAAAAGTGAAAACCTGTCTTTACAGTAGAGTACTTCATAAAAGTGAAAACCTGTTTTTACAGTATACAGTACAATGCCGCACATTCCTTAACACATGTATTCTCACCACAAATGAAATAAACTATTGACATAGCCGCGGCTTATGTTTTCCATGTAGGCTACTATGAAATTCACTGACAGGGAATGACCATTTTGTCCGAGTACAGTGCCTACTTTGTGTACCCTTGTTTGTCCATAGTCTTCATTTCCACTTAGGTCTAGAAGCATTGCTGAGGCTTCCTACAAAGTACAGTTTTTTATTTCATTTGTTAGCAAATTATTTTGCCAGTGAACGTATTCGTTACAGTGCAGTGCCTATATTTCTCTGTCATCACTGCAGCCGTTTTCCAAAGTATTCTTCTGTTTGATCAGGTTACTGTTAACATCTCCTGCAGCACGAAAGTCCATTCTCTACCCACAAACATGTGGATCTTTAAAAATTAGAGGGGGTGGGGGGAGGGAGAGTGGATGTTTTCATATTGGTCTTTGTATTATTACTAAAAGGGTATAGTTTGATGATTCTGTCATGACTTAAAATAGTTTTTGGACAGTAGCTGCATGGAAGTTCTCATTTCTTTGTGTCTGCTCTTATGAAGTTTGAAACTGCCAGAATGAGAAAAGAATTTGTCCCAGTAGCTACACTCTCTCCTGCATGGGTCTCTTCGTGGGCCTTCAAACTTTCATGTCGGTAGAACACTTTGTCGCAGTGGCTGCACTGTAAAGTTTTCTCTCCAGTGTGACGTCTCTCGTGACGTGATATCGCCAGACTGTGTAAACATACTAAACATGCACTTCCCTGCAGAAGCTACATTGGAAAGGTTTCTCTCCCAGATGTATCCTTGCATGTACTTTCAAGCTTTCTGGTCTGTTGAACAATTTATCGCAGTCCATGGAATTGTACCGCCTCTCTCCAGTATGTATTGACTTGTGTCGTCTCAAGAGTTGCCGAACATGGGATCTCTTGCTTACAGTTACTGCACTGATAGGGTTCTGTTCCCTTATGCATACTTTTGTGTTGTCTCAGAGTTGCATGTCATGCCGTTTCAAATTTCCACGATGTGAAAACGTTTTGTCACAGAAGCCACAGAGATGACAATTTCCTACAGGACGACTAGCTTTTATAGCGTCCAACAGTTTTACATCCTTACAGGGATGAGCCTGGGGTAAATAAAGAATAACGAAACTTTGCAAAAATTGCGGTATAGGCTCCAGTTTGCGTATGCTACAGTGTGTTAGGATAACAATTTTTGTCGCCACGGTAGAAAAGAAATCACGGATATTCCGCGAATTCGCGGAAAAAGCTCATGCCTGATCCTTAGATGATGTGCTTTCAACTTTTTCCTTAAACTCCATATCGAGTGTTATCAACTCTTCTGTTCCTTCTCATATATTTTTGTAAGGGTCCTTTGATTATGAAATACAGATTCCTGAGATATAAAAAAACATATTGCAAATTTATTATAGAGATTTAACAGTAACACCGAAGTAGGCTAGATATATTTTATCGTCTTTAAACTACAAAGATTCTTGTACATAATATAATGCATTCACATTCCTTCGTCTGAAGTTCATTCAGTCTTTGATACCTTTGGAGATATTGCTATATAGTACAAAGTTTTCAAATTTGAACCTTTGAACTCTATGAAATAGGATTTTGTTACTCACTGGTTGGATCCACTTATCATATTTGAAGTTCTTCAAAAGCTTCAGCTTTCAAGATTTAGCAAACTTTTGTTAACTTTATGTATGTATTTATGCAGTGGCGGAGCTAGGGGTATTGGTCAGGAGAGGCGAGAATGGTCTGTTGGGGCGCTTTCGACACTATCTCAGCGGAGCGCCACCACTGGTTGGCGCGTAGCGTACAGAATTTTTTTGAGTAAAGATACTCCCTAGATCGACAGGAATGACCCTTTCCGGGCCTGGCTAATTTGCAGATAAACGAAGAATAAATAGGTGTCATCGCCAATTTACACCAACAAAATGTGACAAATGTCAATAAGTAGATGAGAGCGCAATAAAAAAGTCAATAATCGCGAATAAGTAAAAAGTGGTAAAGAGCTGAAAAGGGCGCCAGCAGTCCATTTGAGTCCGTCAGGGGGGGGGGGGCATCCCCCTGACTATATGGACGCTCCGCCACTGTATTCATGTACCATCACATTCTAATCAGACAGAGCAAACATTTTGATACTATACAGCTTCTCTCCTGAACAAGATTTTTCATATGCCTTCGTACAGTATATGTAAAAATAGTAAACCACTTGTTACAATAAAGTCATTTGTAAGGCTTTTGCCCTGTATATGTTATCTTTCATGTTGCCTCCGATCTACAGATCGAGTAAACCTTTGTGCAAGAATATCCACATCAAAAGGCTTCTTCTCTGTTGGTCTTCTTACTGAACATGCTACCTCAGTGCGCCAGATAGAGAAAATTATTTGCCACAATAATCACATTGATAAAACTTCTCTCCTGTTATGTGTTCTTTCATGTCTCCTCAAAATGTGCAGTCACAGCAAACTCTTTCTTACACTATCTGCATTGATAATGCTTCTTTCCTGTGTGTGGTCTTACATGCTTCCTCAATTGTCCAGATCCAGCAAACTTTTTCTTACAGTAGCTATATTGATAAGGCTTCTCTCCTGTATGAGTTCTTTCATGTGCCCTCAAATTTCCAGATAAAGCAAACTCTTATCTCCTTACAGTAGCCACACTGATAGGGCCTTTCTCCTGTGTGTTCTTACATGTCTCCTCATTTGTACAGGTTCAGTGTTCTCAACGTTTCAGAATGTGCACATTTTTGGCCTCGGTAGTCGAACTAATGTGACCTCTCTCCTGTGTGTTCTTTTGTGTGTCATCAAAGCAATAGAGCAAGCAAACATTTTGTCACAGTAGTTACACTGATAATGCTTCTGTCCTGTGTGTGTTCTTTCATGTGTTCTAAATTGCAAAGATTGAGCAAACATTTTCTTACAGTAGTTACACTGATAAGGCTTCTCTCCTGTATGTGTTCTTTCATGTGTCCTCATTTGTCCAGACACAGCAAACATTTTGTCACAGTAGCCACACTGATAAGGCTTCTCTCCTGTATGTGTTCTTAGATGTATTGACAAACTGTTACATTGAGCAAACATTTTGTCACAGAAGGCACACTTATAAGGCTTTTCTCCTACAGTGTGTGTTCTTTCATGACCCCTCATATGTCCAGATCCAGCAAAGTTTTTCTCACTTTTTCTTTTTCTCACTTTTTCTCATTGATAAGGCTTTCCTCCTGTATATATGTGTTCTTTCATGTCTCCTCAAATTTCCATAATAAACAAACGTTTTGTCACAGTAGTAACACCGATAAGGTTTCTCTATCTTTTTTTTGTCATATTTATTCCACACAATTCCACATTGGGTAGACAGCTGGTTGCAATCGCTACTTTGGTCAGGATAATTTCCTCTTTGAAGTATACGAACATCTACTCGTTCTGGGTTTTCTTTTATTACTTTAGATTCACCAGAGAATTTTGCTCCATTTTTGGCCTCATTATCCAGACCGATCAACAGATGGCATGAGTAGCTATTAACTGGCTCCACTGCCTCCACAGATGATGCCTCTTCATTTTTAACATCTTGTTGATGCCCTTGTTGATGCCCTTGGTGATGCCCTTGGTGATGCCCTTGGTGATGGGTGGGTCCCTGAGATCCTGAAAATACAAGCAAATGTGATACAAGATGAAACACACAAGACTGTAAAAAAAAAAAAAAAAAATCCAGGAAACCAACAGGTATAGTGATTCCACATGAAACCAGAAAGTCACATGACTTAGTGATTCCTTGCCAATATGAGAAGAAACTTTAGATACAAGATTTTCTAACGAGCTGAATTGCTGAGCAGAAATGGCAAGTCTTGCAGAATTGAGTAATGCATACCTAGGCAAAGAGGGTCGAAGGTCAAACAGACTTCACTTCTGCATAATAAGACTTATTATGACTGTAACCAAAAATTGACATTCGATGACCTTTGACCTATATGGAAAACACAAATGCCCAAAGGCACTATGGTACCTTGCTTATAGGGACTAAGCACGATCCTAAAATTGTTATTTCCGGGGTTTAATGTACACACACAATATTATTGCCATAAGTATCACAAATCAATGATCGGTCCTTTTGAGAATCTGTTGACTTTTGTTAGATTTGTTTATAGGAACTTGCAGAATCATCCTACAGTAACTGTACTTAATAACTTTGGTTGCACAGGAGTAAACCCATGGACAATTAAAATATGGCCACAAAAATTAAAATATTCAACTTAAAAAAACTCATAACTGGAGGCGCTATTCCAAGGTCATGCGAGGTCAACAGAGGTCCACCTCTCAAAAACCAAACAAAACATTGACCTCTGATAACTTTGCGCATGATGGTCGCACAGGGGTCAACCATGGACAATTTCGATCAATTTGGAGGTTGAGCTCTTGACCCATAATTGACCTTTATTGACTTGGATAACATGGCCATTATGTTTGGAACAATCACTTACCCTATTCACAACTAGTCCCAAAATGTCAACCATGTCTGACCCCATCAGTGGGAGTTTCACAAGTTATTGCCCACAAAAAACACCTTTTGGAGCCATAATTGACCTTTGGTGACCTTGGATGACAAAACGGTTATTTCAAAAAACGTGCCCCTACTTCATTTACAGCTTGTTCCAATATATCAGCCATGTCAGACTTCATCACGGGAAGTTGTTGCAAAAATTAACATAAGTGGGCCGTCTTTTGCCCATAAGCGACCTTGAATGACCTTGGATGGCATGACGGTTGCAATGAAAAATGTTCCGTTCGATGATGTGCACTCCATCCTAAAATTGTTATGCACTCCAATGTACATACACAATGTTAATATTGTTAAAAAGGTATCAAATCCAACCTTTGGCACCTCATAACGTAAGAACCAAGTGTCCAATCGAAGCGGGAGTTGGTTTGGTCTATATAGAGCACACAGAGCTCTATCATATCTTAAAATATTGACAAACATTTTTGCCCTGTATCTCCTAAAATGAGCTTATTTATAAAAAAAAAATGTAACCTCTGATAACTTTGCACCCGAAGGTCGCACAGGGGTCATCCCATGGACAATTTTTGATCGGAAGATCATTTGAGATCTGAATATGGCCACGAAATTTCAAATAACCAAAGAAACTAATACAGGTCACCAGAGGTCAACCTTAGGTCAAAGGTCACAAAGATGCAGGTCGACTAATGGATTAAAACAGCGTAACTCCCAACCATGACTGACATTTTGTTCTCAAGTTATCGCAAAAATACTAGTTTATGACCCCTAATTGACCTTTGTTGACCTTGAATCAAACGACTGTTATTTTTGAAAACGATTCCCTACCCCATTTACAACTAGTACCAAAATAAAAAAAACATGTCGGACCATGTCAATAGGAGTTACTGTTTTCAGCCTTTGACCTCTGGTGACCCCAAATGACCTTTGACCTCCACGAAAAACAATAGGGATCATTTAATCACTAAGAGCTACCAATATATTAAGTTTAATGTTTAATTCAACTTTTACTTCTTGAGATATCATGTTTACATGGTTTTCAGCTTTTGACCTCTGGTGACCTCAAATGACATTTGACTCCCATGAAAAACCATAGGGATTACCTGCTCACCAGGGGCTATCAACACACGAAGTTTAAGGTTCAAGCATCTTTTACTTCATGAGATATCATGTTTACAAGGTTTTTAACTGTTCACCTCTGGTGACCCCCAATGACCTTTGACCTTGATGAAAAACATTAGGGATTACTTGCTCACCAAGGGCTATCTACAGATCAAATTTAAAGTTCATGCAACTTTTACTTTTTGAGATATTGTGTTTACATGGTTTACAGCCTTTGACCTCTGATGACCCTAAATGACCTTTGACCTCCATGAAAAACAATAGGGATCATCTGCTATCCTAGGTCAATCCACAGTCTAAGTTTCAAGTTCAAGCATTATGTACTTCTTGAGATACCGTGTTTACAATGTTTTTGACCTATGACCTCTGGTGATCTCTCAAATGACCCTTGACCTCTATGAAAAAAGATAGACACCATCTACTCACTAAGGGCTACCTACATACTAAGTTTGAAATTCAAAAAACTTTTACTACATGAGATAGTGTGCTTACAAGGTTTTCAGACTTTGACCTCTGTTGACTTCAAATGACCCTTAACCTCCATGAAAAACAATAGGGATCATGTACTTACTAAGGGCTACACACACACCAAGTTTGAAGTTCATGCAGCTAAAACTTCTTGAGATACCGTGTTTACAAGCCAAAGCGTCACATACACACACACATACTCCATCACCATCGCATAGATCCCTTCGGCCTTCGGCAAAGAATAAAAAATGAGAATATTTCAATAAGATAACATTAAAGATGTCCATGCTTTCAACCTCGATATTTGTAAGTGACTAGGAAGCTTCTTGCACTCAACTTAATGTGAAACTTTGACAAGGTTTTTTCTTACTTTGACCCTTGGGTTATCTGAGCTGACCTTTTGAACTCAACAATGTCATCCACTCAGAAGATTGTACATTCAAAACTGGATCAAAATAACAAATATGAAGTTCTTCCAAACTGCATCAAAATAAACTTTGATCTGATGACCAATGACCTTTGAACTCCTGAGGGAGTAGTTGTACTTAACTAGATCTGCATATTAAAGTCTCATTAATTTATGCATTAAATCACAACTGTCCAATAATCTTTATTTGTAACTATTTGCTATAGTAAGGGCATACATGTTATTTTCATATTGCTCAGTGGTTTATATCATTCATCTACAGTATACAGTATGTGATATCATTGATGGGTTGGAGAGATTCTGAAAACATAGAAAGTATGATACTTGTAAACGTAGGGAGTTAGACTGATCGAAAATATAAACAGTTCCGTACTTCGCGTGTACAGTATTTAAGTGTACTGTGTAATTCTGCTATATATGTGGGTTTATCAACGGCGGGGTTAAATAAAATTTTGATGACTCAATTGTTTCACTGTGGCAATTCAAGCTGTTTTGTTCCAGGCATATGTAGATTAAAATTGGGATTGGAAATTGGTTAGTTTGACTTACAAACATGGGCAATTTCAATGTCAAATGTATAAGTGCAAGCTAAATCATGTAAATGCTACTTCAGTTCTCCTCCACAACCTTGGTTTATTCTCGAAATTTGCTTTCTGTACAAATTGCTGTGGAAATAAACTCTAGGCCTTGGCCTACACAGGTAAATACATTACAGACTAACACAGAACTGCAACTTTAGGAGTTACAGTAGGTGATTTAGGTCCTACGTTCTTCACTCATCACTTTAAGAGAAGTTTAAAGTAAGCTCTTCATAGTTAACAAACCATGATACTAACTGGTATGCTGAACCTAGGGCCTATTTACTGTAGTAATACTAGGCTAATACTTGTTACAATAGTTTTTTTCGCGGAACCGTTACCAGTGGTATCGTGCACAGGTGACCCTGGTTCCACCTTAATGGAGATCTCAAACATTTTGTTTCCAGTGGATCTGTGCTCGGTTGATGTTTTTCTATTGTTCCGCTTCGTCTTGTAATTTCTTTTCTTACCCGTGGTAATACAGTATTTGAAAGTAGTGCATCACCACAATGTGATTGCGGTTGCAGCAAAACACTGAATCAGAATCTTGCAGGGATTTCACAAGTTGTGTTCTACCGCATACAAACAACGACAACGAGGTAAATGAATCTGGAGGATTCATGTCAATTGGGTGCGCGCGTACCATGTATTGAGGGTCATGTGATGTCAACGAGGTAAATGAATCTGGAGAAACTATCACACAGTAAATACTCGCGTACGCGCGTACCATGTATGGAGGGTCATGTGATGTGTTCCAGGGTGGTACTAATATACTACTCTCCCTATTACGCATGATGATTTCACCCAACTAGTACGTAAATGTGTTTGCGTGCCTAGGGCAGCAGACGACACCCGTTACCTAGCAATAACCGTGCCTGTAGCCTAACGTGATAGCTATATTCTCGTCGAGCAGCATTAGGCTCTGTTCCATGGAGAATTCCGTAGTTGCACTGAACTAAACATTTCCCCACATTTCCCATTTCTACATTCACTTATAGCGTGTAGTAATAACGTTAGGCCATATGAGACAAAGCTTGCCCCTAGAGCTGTATTAATAAGTAAGATTATGTAGAAAGCCTGCCTTCATTCAAGAGAATAAGGTTGAACGTTAGCATATTAGCACTATTTCGTAGGCCTGAAGTACCAGTACCTTCTTATGCCGTTAGTTCCCATGTCCGAACCGACCAATCTTTCACGAAGTCACTAACACTGTTCTCGAACTGCTACAGAGAAATATCAGTATAGTACCACCCTGGAACACATCACATGACCCTCCATACATGGTACGCGCGCACCCAATTGACATGAATCCTCCAGATTCATTTACCTCGTTGTGTGATGTGTTCCAGGGTGGTACTATACTGATATTTCTCTGTAGCAGTTCGAGAACAGTGTTAGTGACTTCGTGAAAGATTGGTCGGTTCGGACATGGGAACTAACGGCATAAGAATGTACTGGTACTTCAGGCCTACGAAATAGTGCTAATGCTAACGTTCAACCTTATTCTCTTGAATGAAGGCAGGCTTTCTACATAATCTTACTTATTAATACAGCTCTAGGGGCAAGCTTTGTCTCATATGGCTTAACGTTATTACTACACGCTATAAGTAAGTGTAGAAATGGGAAATGTGGGGAAATGTTTAGTTCAGTGCAACCACGGAATTCTCCATGGAACAGAGCCTAATGCTGTTCGACGGGAATATAGCTATCACGTTAGGCTACAGGCACGGTTATTGCTAGGTAACGGGTGTCGTCTGCTGCTCTAAGCGCGCAAACTCATTTACGTACTAGTTGGGTGAAATCATCATGCGTAATAGGGAGAGTAGTATATTAGTACCACCCTGGAACACATCACATGACCCTCCATACATGGTACGCGCGTACGCGCTTATTTACTGTGTGATAGTTTCTCCAGATTCATTTACCTCGTTGAACAACGAGTTTAATGAATCTGGAGGATTCATGGTGGCATACTCCTATTAGAGTCTATATCAATCCGCTCGATTGTTCTCCTCCTTCAGGAAAAGTGCCAAAAAGCAGCAGGAGAACATCTTTTGTGACCTGTTATCAATCATAATCTAGTTTTTTGTGGCTTTCATGTTGAAGATCATGAATGGAAGTACATGTGGTGAAAAAATTGGGTCAATTGAGGCAATTTTAGACCCCTTTAGGCTTCCCAGGAGCAGCGTAGGAAATTTGTTTACCACTGAGTGAAGAGGTTTGTTTACAAGTGACGAAAACTTCCGGCTCGGATAGCAAAAAATTTTCACGGTCATGGTACGGAGAATTGATGGTGCCATGAAAGGCCAACTTGTCAGCTATCCGGTGATGGGTAGCGTTAAGCTAGTGAAAACTTCTATCTAGACTTAGAGACCACATTACTTTTGTGATTTAGTGTGTAAGTCAATGGGGCTTTTAATGGGCGTATGCTACCTCATGTCAATTGGGCGCGCGTGTATGGCAAGCCATGTGGGACAAACACCGCATTATATATTTACGTATTAATTGCAATTTATACGTGTATTAATTCGAATGACGACACGAGGCTGCTTCGATTGGGGCTTTTAAAGTGATATCGATACCCCGCCACTGAAAACATTTATCGCGGATGTATGTACACAGCAAAAGCGGAAATATGTTTTCGTGAGTATTCGAATTAATCCGTGCATATACTTCTAACCTACGTAAGAAGCGAAAGTTTCTTCCTAAAATGTAAAGTTTGTCGACATTGAGCAAACTTGCCAGTTCAAAGTCTTATATTTATAAGTTCTACTATGTATTATGAGTTAGACATACTACAGTACCACACTAGCCTAGTAGTACTACAATTTACAAAGCAGCTTTATTTTCGCTGAACCATTACCAGTGTTCCGTGTAATCGTTCACAGGTGACTCAGGTTCCGCCTTTATGGAGGTCTCACATATTTTGTATCTCGCGGATTAATGATCTGTCGATGATGTTTTGCTGCTGTTGTTTTGTGTTTGATCCGTTGTTTTTGTAAATTTCTGGTAATATCGTTTTAGTGAAAATCACCGATATTAGTTATTATGTTGGAGTGAGTTTGCAGCATAGAAATTGAATAAATTTCTATGGTTTGCAGATAACGACTAGAAGTAGTATACTAGTAGTAAGTTGAGTCTCGTCTATCCGACATGCTCATGTGATTAACCTCTGCCACGTATAACGATCATGTGCAAGGTTTATTGCTTCCTCGACTAGAAAGATGAAGAATAAATCTACAACGGCTACGGCAAGCCATATGGGACAAACACCGCATAATATATCCTCGTATTAATACGAATTACACGCGTATAAATGATTCTAATGTACACGGATATATATATATATATATATATATATATATATATATAATTGAAATCGTAGTGAGCTGGAAAATCCAGAACAGTGAAAAAACTTCCAGCCTCCAACCGGGATTCGAACCCGGGCCTTACGCTTTATTTGCGGACAACCTAACTACTAGGCTATGAACGCTGATTGTGTGTCCAGAGGTTCTAAACCGGTAAGGAAGGTCGTAAATCCACTAACACCATGCATACATATATATATATATATATATATATATATATATATATATATATATATATATATACATATAATTGATATCGTAGTGAGCTGGAAAATCCAGAACAGTGAAAAAAACTGTGTCGAAGATTACTAGTTCTCTTTTGGTGACGTATTTGCCCTACTCTAGAGATAAAACATTATGCTAACCAACTAGAAATCATTTGTAATTCCTATATATATATATATATATATATATATATATATATATATATATATATATATATATATATATATATATATATATATCAGCGAAACAGATGGTCATTGCCCTGCATACAACTTGTTGTTTGTTGATGATGTTATGCAATATCTCACGGGAGTAGGTAGCCAATATTACTTTACGGTTGTGGCCCGCCTAATTTCACTGTGGCCCGCGCATTTTTTGTCCACCCCTGGTTTAAAAGATATTAAGAAACTTCCTGGCTACCACTGGATATTACCCCGAAAGAGGAGGACAAGATTTGGTTTGGGAATCGCTATGCTAGACTTAACACCTCTTCTATAGCTTTTATGGTCTTGGTCAAGACCTCTGCTATATATTGATGCTAGCGGTAAATGATACTGTTATGATATTAAGAGGGCGCGCTTTTACTTCACCGTTACACTCACTGATCTACACTAACTTAGTGTAGATCAGTGGTTACACTCGGTGGTACTAGTTAGTACCACTGATCTACACTAACTGGATAGGCTGCGCGTACGGTGATTGTATAGCGAGCCGTGAAGTCACCGGAAGTTGTTCAGCGGCCATGTTGGGATATTCAAAACATCACCGCGCATATGACAACGACACGTCCATATACTACTATATGTATGTACTAGGGCATTACTTACATGTATGTCACTGTGGGAACCAACCTGTAAAAAGCTGAGGAATATGAAGATTTTAACTGAAATTGTGGAGAACTGCTAAATAAATTGCTGTTGCAGCAAAGATATAACTGTGCATATGAACTATACGATAAATAGTTGTCTGTCGGCATTTACTTTAAAAAAAAATAACAACGGAATACATGTACAAAAATAATGACCTGTAGATGGGTTCTGGGACAAAATCCCCCCAAGCCAAAATCCCCCCATGACAAAATTCCCCCGGACAAGATCCCGCCCCCCCCCAGACAATATCCCCCTGACCCATACAAAACCTGCCTGCAACAACCAGGGATGGCCCAGGTGTGACAGTCAAGGCATGGGTCATTGCACTGGTTAGGGTACCGGTCAGGGGACTGGTCAGGGTACCAGTGAGGGTACTGGCGAGCGTAACTGTGAGGGCTCCTGTTAGGGTACCTGTGAGGGTACCGGTCAAGGTACTGTTCATGTGACCGGTCAAGGTACTTGTTAAAGTACTGGTCATTGTACCAGTACTAGTAAGGGTATTTGTCAGGGTACGTGTCAGGGTACGTGTCAGGGTGCCTTTCAGGATACCAGTTGGGATACCGGTCGGGGTACCGGTCGAGGTACGGGTTGAGGTACCGGCCGGGGTACAGGCCGGGGTACGGGCCTGGGTACTGGTCAGGGAGCCATTGAGAATACCAGTGGGGTACCACTGAGAGTACCAGTGGGGGTACTTGGGGGTACCGGTGGGTGTAACTGTCAGGCTAATTATTAGGGTACCGGTTGGGGAATGGTCGGGGTACGGGCCGGGGTACTGGTCAGGGAGCCATTGAGAGTACCAGTGGGGGTACCGGTGGGGGTAACTGTCAGGCTAACTATTAGGGTACCGGTTGGGGCATGGTCGGGGTTCTAGTCGGGGTACTGGTCCGGGAACCACTGAGAGTACCAGTGGGGGTACCACTGAGAGTACCAGTGGGGGTACCGGTGGGGGTACCGGTAGGGGTAACTGTCAGGGTAACTGTCAGGCTAACTATTAGGGTACCGGTTGGGGAATGGTCGGGGTACGGGCCGGGGTACTGGTCAGGGAGCCATTGAGAGTACCAGTGGGGGTACCGGTGGGGGTAACTGTCAGGCTAACTATTAGGGTACCGGTTGGGGTATGGTCGGGGTTCTGGTCGGGGTACTGGTCCGGGAACCACTGAGAGTACCACTGAGAGTACCAGTGGGGGTACCGGTGGGGGAACTGGTGGAGGTACCGGATGACGGTACCAGATGACGGTACCGGATGACGGTACCGGGGACCGGGGATGCCGGGAAGACCAGGGGGACCGGGGACACAGGGGAAACCGGGGACCGGGATGACGCAATTTTGTAAAGAATTGATGGGATTTTTTATAGCATGGGGGGATTTTGTCCTGGGGGGATTTTGGCAAGGGGGGATTTTGTCCAGGGGGATTTTGGCTCGGGGGATTTTGTCCGGGGGGTTTGTCCGGGGGGCATCTTGTCCGGGGGATTTTGTCCTGTCACCCTGTAGATGATTGTGTTAATTCTATATCCCCAAACTGGACACTACGGTTTCGTGAAAGGAATTCCACATCTGGACACACTGCCGGATTCCCGATTGCCCGTAAATGAACACATGTGAAGACATGCTTTTAGAAAATCATTACTCGAGATAGGAATACACTAGAGAGCTTCCCATAGCTTTATTTTGCACATAAGACAGCCTGCATCAATAAACAACCTTTTTCCGAGGGGGTCACATGGACCTTTTTTTTTTTTGTCTTCAAAGATTTGTTTACATTAAAAAAAACGGTCGTTTTGACCTTTTTTTCAAAAAAATCGTGAGAACAGTGAAAAGTTTTCAAGTCAACTGACCCTATCTCATACAACTAGCTAAGACATACAAGGAATCAAATCAGGAGCCTCACAGGCATATGTAGAGAGATGGCTCTATATTTGGGGAAAACATGTCAAAAAATAACGTTTTTCGGTCTATGTTAAGGCCAAAAAACGGTCAACTTTCCGAAAATATTGCTCCCGAATGCCTCACCCTACAGAAAAGATTTTTAGCTCTCCAGAAGCGCCACACTGAACTTCAGTTCTACATAGAAACAATTTAGCAATAGCGCCTCCACTTTGTGAGTAATCCTAGCAATTCAACTCCAGCATTTCTACGGTATAGAATTTCGGTCAACCACAGTTGATATGCTTCGTGTCGTTAGGATCAATGCAATCACTCACGTAATTGAAACGGTAACTATTTAGCACATATTATCATGGCTAAATACTTATAAGAGGCGTTAGACCTTCTTTTTATGGGCAATTTGACCATCCAGCCGTTGGAGAAGAAGATTCTGACGATGAAATTCTGAAATTCTGATATGGTAAGCCGCACAGTTGCACACTGTATGTACTATGTATTGTGTATACATGTACTGTCGTAGCGCAATTGGTATAGCCTATATGACTTACCGTTACGCGTGGCTACCATTGTATTACATAATACAGTACTTTGAAGAAAGGGTGGGGGGGGGGGAATCAGTCATATTCCTCACATTCAAACATCAAATTACAGTTTACTTATGAAATAACATGTCTTGAACTCATCAAACTATCAAAAGTTCAGCAGATTTCATCAAAATAATTTCAAATGGGCAAAAAAAGTACATTGTTTGTATCATACTGTAACCTCATTTGCATATTTAAATATCTAATAAGCTTAATTATAAAAAAAAAAATTATAAAAATTAAAACCTCATTTCAATACCTATATGTCAATACTTAGGTCCCTATTGACAAAATGAACAGATTTTAAGTAATTACAATTTGTGTAAATATTTTCCCCCAGGGGGACAATTATATGATCACAACATGGAAAAGAGGAGTTAAGACCCCCGCCTCATGCAAAAACCCTATGCGACAAGTTTTTCCTGAGAACACATGGAATTTTTCCCTCCTAAATTTTTTATTTATCATGGAACTCGCATTTTTAGTTTCTAGATGGAAATTAACTCAATTTTTGTAACCATGCGAGCCACCTCAAAATTTAATATTTGCCCTCCCTAATACTAGATACCGATACATGCAGTTTGTTGCATGGATGGTGTAGCCTCGTCCAGTTATGAAATTCTTTCCCCCAATTTAAAGTGAATTTAGAAGAAAAATAATTTTTCTTGAAATTAAAAGGCCCTAACCATGGAGGAAGGGATGCCCCTCAAGTTCCTAGTCCGACCTATCCCATAGACTTTGTATTGCATTGCAGTTGCAGCGTCTGTCTCTGTGCAGACGACCCATTCCATATCTTTTCCTGCACGGAAAATAGGCATATTAACCATTTTAGTCTGGCATAACACATATTTCTCAGGGGTTCAAATGTTCAACTTCACTTCCTTGATCAATAAGGATTGTTTCTGCGATATTCACTTCCCTTCCTTGGCACCTCTTCGCATCACCTTCTCGGCCACCGACCGACATAACAACGTACAGTATGCACTGTATGTGCGCGCGGTGATGTTTTGAATATCCCAACATGGCCGCTGGGTCACTTCCGGCTGCTTCACACACGGAGCCACGCGCATATTTTTTTTTCCCAGGACGAACGTGAGCATCGGCCAATCAAATCCCTGGATTCCAAACATGTGACGCTTTTTCAAGAAACATGTTCTGAATCTTTTTTCCTAGTTTTGACCCCAGATTATGAACGACAATCCTGCAATTTCATAGAAACTGTATCCTTAACCCACTTTCTATACCCTAACTCTGATTTCAAACGAATTTGTAAATTCCTGAAAAACCTGAAACCCACGTTCGTCCTGGGGAGAAAAAAAAACACGAGCCGCGCGGCCTATCCAGTTAGTGTAGATCAGTGGACTGAGTACGGTTTGCGTGTTGAAAGCAATCTAATTTAAACACGTTAAAAATCAAATCCTTGAAAAGATCCCAAAATTTATATTTCTACTGATACTCGTTACAATAACAAATTTCACACACTTTTTAAGCATTTTTACAGATCAATAAAGACAAAAGCTATTTTTTGATCGATATTTTATTCAATACTATTGTTGAAAGTACAATTCTAATTATTTTAGGGATTGGCAACGATTTTGTCTTGGGCTAGCTTTCGTCACGGTACATCCGGGTACTGGCTCAATTCAAACAAAATGGTGCGACACATGAACTACATTCAAATCGTTTTTTCAACTCAAAGAAGGGATTTTTATACTTTTCTTTTGCTTTTACTGGAAAGACCATCTGTCAAAACGTAAGAATGGATGCAAAAAAAACTAGGGTTTATTTCTCCTTTAAGAAACTCGCATGTGGGTTAGAGAGGCCCTTCAAGCGGGGACGTGGGGGGGGGGGGCTCTGTTATAAATAAGACAAACTGACTTTGTTTTGAAGTGCGACTGGTGTTCATGGCTCATATAGGCATCATAAATGCATGATGCATGGGTATTGTCTTTGTACTGAAAAGAAATAAATGTAAACACTGCAGCATGTGCACAAACAGATGAGAAATATATTACAGAACAACGCGCACTTTTACAACAATACATTAAAAATACTATAACGGAAACGAGGCAAGATGACGTCACCCTCATGAACAGTATCACAAAAGAAATGAAAGAAAAACTGCAACATGTTGTTAACGTGATGTCGTCCTCCAGGCTCCATCAGGTTCATTACGTTGAGTAAATTTCAGAAAATCTACTATCCACTTTCATTGATGCGGGTTGTCGGTGGGATGGGTGACCAAGCGTCCATTTTCAGAAGAACAGCGGTCACTAGAACTTGATGGACTCAAGTCATCTATAACAAATCAAAGACAACGATGTCGGGTTATTAATATTCGTTTGCTTACAATAACGATCTTTGTACATGAACATAACGGCTTTTGTCTATGGAACTCGAAAAAGTACCCGGATGCAAAAAGTACTCGATTTCGGTACTCGGATTCTTAAAACAGTACTCGGACTAGCATGGGCGGCGATCATGTGGGGGACGGGGGGGGGTGGCATGCCCCCAATATTTTAGGGGCGATATAGTATCTAATATCCCCCCCCCCCCCAATATTTGGTGGCATAGCATTTTTGTGGTTATAAATTGAAAATAAATGCGTGAGATTATTTATCCAAATCATATTTGGCGGTGGCTTAAACTTCATCCAGCACATGGTGCATGAGGTAAATGACTCTTCGTGGTCGTTTCTGTGACCTGCGACCGTATAGCATGTTGTCACACATGATTTGTCTGTACATCTCTTGTGTATGAGTGTAAGTACGTACAGTCATATATATGATCCACATCGATATGGGTTCACTGGGTTTCCATTTGGCCTGTTTCCTTCAAGATTTCTAACCGCAGGCTCGTAGCCAAGTGGGGGGGGGGGGGAGGGGCGGGCAAAGGAGGATACCGCCCAACTCGAGCATTTTTTTGTATTTTTTTTATGATATCGAAGTTTTATCGTAGACATTATAAGTGGTTTTAATATTTGTAGACCAATAAAATAACTGTCTGAATTTTCGAAAATTCCTTGACCAACATTCTTCATCATACTTTCTATATTGGTTGTCCAAAGATGAATTTTGTTCAACATACTGGGTATGTTTTGAAGTAAATTTACTATTAAAATTCTGAACAAATAATGGGCTTAAAACCTTGAAAAGTCGGGCTGACGGGTATTGTGGGCCGTTACGTAGTACTAGCTACAAAAGCAATCTCCACAGGAGATGCAATGAGGTCGAACATGATGTATGACTGGTGACAATCTTGAAAAAGGTTATGGATGGAAAAAAAAAACTATTGGGAAAAACTTGGTTCTGAGGCAAAAGTGTACATCTGGTTGGTCATTTTCAAGCCTGAGAAGTGCCATTTCCTGTGATCTAGGGGCTATCAAAACCAGAAATTTTCCTGCTGCCGCCTGAGTTCGGACCATGGAAAATTCGGAATATCAATTGAGACCAAATCTTGACAACCAGAACCTAGACCCAGATATGGATTTAAACAGAAATTATCACGAAGAGACCAAATATGCCTGGTGACCTTCCATTTTTTTAAGCAAAATAAGTTAAATGTATTAAATAGAGAAGGATGAGCGACCAGTTGTCTGATGTGATGTATTTATTAAGACTAGCATTCAATATCACTCAGCTGGGACAATATTTGGTATTGATGTACTTTCATATCCCGATTCAAAGCAATCGCATCGACGGTGTGAGCACTATGACCACCTCGCCAGTTGTATTTCAAGTTCAAATACTGTTCAATATATATAGGACAATAGAGTGGTCAAGCATTGGAAACCAATATCAACTGGCTGTTCAGTATGAATGTGCACGATAATAGCGACGGTTCCTGGTACTTTCTCGTGCAGTACGTGAGATATGTCATGGTTCTTCATCCTTACGCGATTCTACTCAGTAAGTTTGCCTTAACAGCTTAATATTTCTTGTAATCTCACTTTATTGAAGCCAATGTCTTGGCAAAGAAAGGAAGAATATATAACTACACCTGCAGTGAAGTTTCTAATTTCTTGGATTATGATATACCAATGTACTACAATTCTGGTAAGAATAAACTTTCAATGATTTAGATATCCTCCCAGAAGATGAACATTGAACAAACATGACATCATACCGAACTCTGTAGTAACTTGAACCCTGGGAGGATGGATCTGAAGACCAAGAAGACTATCTTGACGGACATCCTGGATGTTTGTATCCTCAGTACACTGGACTGGAAAAGTATCTGAAAAACAGAGAATGTAACTGTCCGGATGGAGGAGGAGAGGGGGGAGTGGCTGGGGGGGGGTGCTGGCAAATTTTTCTTGACAAAATATTTCTGATTGCCGCTACAAAAAGGCTCGAATATCCCATAGCACATACTTTCAGCTCGATCGAAATGGAAGTTAATACTGCACTATCATACAATGAACAATTCACTAGTCCGTTTTATTCTCATAATCCATCGAAATTTCAATTTGCATCATGTCACTAATAAACATGTAAATTTTTGAGATAAAATGTAGAAACATGTGAAATACAACTTCAAAATTTTAAGAGAAATACGAAAAAACTTTAAAGTTAAAACTTCGCCATTTTATAGAAAAATAACATATTTTTGAGATAAAAGTTTGAGTTTGGCGTTAACAATCCCGAATTAGACATCTCGTCTTTTTCTATAAATCTTCATTACCATAATTGAAAATCCAACTTAGACGAAAAAGCGCCCTAATGGGGACAAACTAAAACGAATGACAGCGAATGACCGAATGACAATTGACTTTGTACAGGGTTAATTATCACTTGCGAATGACAGCGAATGACAGCGAATGACAGCGAATGACAGCGAATGACAACGAATGACAACGAAGGACAGTGTTGAGTGGAGATAGAATGATTAACGGAGTGGAGTTATTGGTTTTCTGCGCAAAAATGATTTGCGGAAAATCGCATGTTGCGTGGTTGTAGGGTTTTGGTGTAATTTACGGATAGAAACCACAGGGAAAGTTTTTGTGTGAGAATGCGCTTGAGTGCTGTGCTTTTTACCTCTGTAGATTTATATAGAAAGATAACTGAAGCCGTTTCAAGATTATAGTATTGTTAGTTTCTAACAATTAATATCGAAAAAATGACGTTAAATTTACTTTTTGAAATCAGACTTACAATTTCGCTTGCTATAAGGTGCGTGTTTATCTTGTCCGTACTATACTAGATCTAGATACCCACGAAGTCTGAACTGTGATATCCAGTTGAAGCAAATGTCTGTGCTGTCATTACTGTCATTCGTTTTAGTTAACGCAATTTTTTAGTGTGTACAACATATTGTCATTCGTTACGTGTAACGCAATTGTCATTCGTTTTAGTAACACCCCCCTAATGTTAACATAGAAATTGGTGGATTCCTCGTAAAACGTAAAGTTTTTAAGGAAAAAAACCAAATGCTTGATATAAAACATCAATATTTTGAGATGAAAAGTCATTTTCTTAGATAAATTAGATAATTTGGAGATATCACAAGCACTGTAAAGCAAATTATTCTGTGGAACGGCCGCACCACTGGCTTGGGCTGATCAATTTTTGTTGCATGTATTTCTAGGTCCTGGTGGGCAGACCTGACAGGATGCAGGGGGGGGGGGGAGGGCTGCCGGAAGCTACATTGTAAAAAAACCTAGCTACATTATCGAATAAACACAGAACGAATTTAAATTTGAATTTGAATTCAAAGTGAAGTTTTGAATATCCAAAGTCTATGCGAACCTACAATGACTTAACGGTACCTCATTCCTTTCCCCATTCTTACTAAAAAGTTTTCCTCGTCCAAAGTTTTTTCTTAAATCCATGTTTGTGGAACGAAGGAGCACTGGGACTGGGAATTTTGAAGTTAAATCACTTGAATGCCGACCACGTGACACCGGCCTCAGCGCCTATAGGTTCTGATGTGAGTATAACTTTTAATATTGTAAGATATCTTATATTTTACGAATTTTGAGGCTGCTGGCTAAGTGAGAGGATTGAAAAAAAAAACTTTAAAAAAAGTAGAATCGTAGAGGTATAATTAACACATTGATTTATCTTTCACATGTTGGTACTTTAAAAATTCTCTTAACATATACAGTGATGGAATTTCCAGAAATTGGAAAATTATTGAAAGAAAAGAGAAGCATAAAACACGAAAGCTGTGATTTAAATTTAACTTACCAGCTGGAGGAAAAGGATTATAGGGTCCAGAAAAACAGCAGCCCATGTTTTTTTTTTTTTAAAGTCAAGTTGAAGCTATGACAAAGTTCTGAAACCGGGTTCTGTTTTACCTCTATTTATATGTACCTCTTATTGGTTCAGTAAACGAAAAAAAAAAAGTACGGAAGCCCTAAAGAGGCATTGTTGTGTCGTGCAAATGCGCCTTTAAAGAGCATACCGTAAACAAGCGTCAATCTCTTAATGGGTACTTAATGAATTTTAATCTATACTGCGATTGGGTGGAGGGGAGGAGTATGATGTGCGGGGGGGGGGGGGGTGACAGGCTAATGTAAGCGAAGAGAAAATGAGACAGGTGTTCGGTGCGGGAATGGGGTAGGGGGGGTTGTCAGGGATTAAATAGAAATAAATCTAATGATATTGCTTTGCGCCGTCAGTTAACATGTATACAGATAATTGTAAAGTTCCATAGTTTGAATAGTGGGTATTATGAACATTACTGTACATGGTCTTGTCAGGACGACAGAACATGATTGTTGCATAATCTTATAAAAGTCGTGGTTAAGTGAGTCCAGACAAACACCGTAATGAATCTTTTTGCAAACGTTGGTTTCAGAGGATCCAAATCGAGCTAAGAAAAAAAAACTGAATAGGTTAAGTTAACTAAACATAAAAACAACAAATGGTAACATTTCGGTCAGAAGAAATCATTACAATCTTGGTTGTGTATTGTTCTTTTCTGTGACATATATTCCTGGCAAGATGAGGATGGCCCCCCCCCCCAACACCCCTCACATCAAGAAAGCTGGCTACGTGCCTGTTTACAAAACACGCAGGTATGATCTCATGTGTTTTTATTAAAGAGGACACTCAAGTTCCAAACGACACACGAGGTTCAAAAGTTGAATCAAAGTTAAATACAGCATCAAAACAAAGAAAGACCTACTAAAAAAATGAACCGGAATTGTTTCAGACTATAAGTTCATCACCCAACATTCCTACTCTTGCTTAGCTGATATCATGAATTACTCTACCGGCCTCCTCCTACCCCAGGACCATAGAATTCTGCTAGTAACTTGATCAGTCCAGTCCTCGGTTCTCCTCTCAACGTGAAGGCAACAGTTATCACTTTCCCTTTTGGCTTTGTTTACGTTTCATGCACTGCAAAACATAGAAAGAACTTTCTGCAATTTTCATTCATCTCTGCTTTTCATAAGATTTCATCTCTCTGCGAGTCGGAATCTGCAACAGAAAACAAAAACAAGCCTTGTACATGCAAAATGATATAAGTGCAGTAAGAAATATTTCGGTGAAATATGCAAGCTTATACTAGTGAATCCTGTGACAAACGAACTTCTGCCCACGACACACGGCCCACGACACGCCTCAATGATATTGACCAATCGTTACGTTAACCCAATGAAATAGGACGCTGATTTCTAACTTTTTTAATCCTACAGGAAGTGCTAGGAGTCTTTCCCAAAATTTTGGCAACTTCATTTATACTTGCCGTTTGTAACGAGCTACCAAAGTTTCAGATCGAATACAAGATTGATCACACCTGTGACTCTTTGATTTAGGTTTGTGTCGCATTTTCTTATCCACCACGAACCTAAATAGCAGAATCAGTATATATAAATCTCTACACGAGAAAAGGAACACCGCTGCAATGGAGTAATAGAAAAACATGCAGACCTTGTAATGATGGTTCCTGGAGAAGGTAACCGACAAAATGAAAAATTAACACACGCGAATCCCTGTGCCATCAACCATTATGTTGTCTTGCAGAAACAGTGGAACCTAAACTGTACCGTACGCCCGAATAACATCCGTGGAAGAACATAGCGGAATACTCGATGAGCTGAAATCCTCACAAAACGCACTCACTTTTAGTATTAACTGGTGTACTACCCGTAGAAATTCTGAGTTTAACCCATTGATGACTAACCTTTCACATTGACCTATCCCTGTTGCGTTTCGAATTATGAAGCCTATTCAACCTTATTTCACACTTTATCAGAGATCTCTGTTGTCTGTTTGTCACAGTTCGACTTGTTCATCATTTACGCATCGGTTAACTTCCTTTTAACTCTGCCAAAACCACCAAAACCAAACAATACAACAATACAAACAACAACTATTCTTCATATCGCAACCATGAGGGAAGGCCCTCAAGTTCCTAGTCCGACGTATCCCATAGACTTTGGATTGCATTGCAGTTGCAGCGTGTATACATTGGGCTCATTCCATACCTTTTCCTGCACGGAAGATGAGCGTATGTTACATCTCAGTCTGGCATAACACATATTTTTCAGGGGTTAAATGTTTTATTTCGCGGTATATTTTCTGCAACCTCAATTTAGCTTCCCTGGTACCTCTTCGGATCACCTTCTCGACCGACATAGCAACGTACAGTATGCACTTTGTGTGTGCGCGGTTATATTTTGAATATCCCGACATGGCCGCTGAGTCGGTTCCGGCTGCTTCGCACACGGAGCCGCGCAGCGTATCCAGTTAGTATAGATCAGTGGTTAGTACTGCGTTTTCGTCAGCCTCCGTAGAAAATGTGAGAACGCATTTACAGAATATTTTAGAGCAAACGCAAGGTTAACCCAAAGTCTAAGCTGTGATGGATACATGGAGATGTTATATGAACGACCAAGCCATGACATACAGTATCTGGAAGGCTGTAAAGAACAGTGAAGCAGATCTGGAGATTAAGTCAGGAAACGTCTGCGAAGTTGTTAGAAAATCTAGTAAAACTGTAGAATGTAAGTCCCTTTACCCGAAACTGTGTCATAGGGGTGAAGACAGTAATGACACCGTTTACCCCCCCCCCCACCAAACCCCACACCAACCACACACAAATACTCACATTCTTTAACATTGTCACAGTGATCTATAGAGAGTCTGGTGAACTTGGTGAATGGAGGCCTGGAGAAGGGCCTGAGGTGGGGTATCCCTGATCTCCTTTGGTATGTTTTGGTATTGTTAAGGTTGCTTTAAATTCGAAATGGTGCGATCTCTTTGAAAATTCAAGTTACATTTCGTTTTCAAGAAATGTTATCTAGTCATATCGACTGGTTTACGTTAGTCAACGATTATCCCGCCATAATCTTGGTAGAGATGCCTTCACGACTAACCCAAAAGGTCGCCTGACCAGAACATAATGGTCACAGTTCTATTTTAATCTGGTCCTACAATAAATGTCAGCACTGGGACGAAACTCACTAGTCAATCAGGTTGATATATTCGTCACATGAAAAAGCGCGGGAAAATATTAACAATTGTAGCGCCACGGTACGGCCTAGCGTACTGCACTGAACTATAGTACATTGTACACATACGTACACGACGAGCAAGGAACGTACAGCAGGGAGTTAGCAGCCAGATGGTTACGGTACGAAAAATCAAAAAAGTATTATCATCCAGTGATATTGTCAGTAACGATTGCAAGGTTAGTATATTAGACCAGTTTTCTTTGGGCCTTTGGCCAGTGTCGTTTGTTAGTCACTTAAAAAGTATATAGTATATTAGACCATAAAGTGTGTATTTTCGATTATTCCAACTTGTGTACGAACAAGCTAAGATCTAGGTCCTAGGCTAGGCCTATCATGCAGTAGCTATAGGCGAATTGCCTAACGTTAAACCTAATGACGTTAAGCTGCCTTGTAGTTGTAGTAGTTGTACAGCACAGTTTATCGTAACAGTAGGCCTCCGTATATTTACAGTATCATGGTGGCTCCGGTATTCACGCGTTTCTCATGTTTGCAATGGATAATTTCTTTACAAAATAACAAACCTAAATTAAACTTAATATTTATAATCTGTATTAGAAACTTTAGCCTTAGGGGGATAGGACCTTGGCTATATTATTCTTGAAATATTTTAGGGGGATAAATTCACAGCAGTGTTTCTCCTGCACTTTCAGGGGGGACATAGTCCTAGGCCGTATTATTTATACCTAGATTAGGTGTGAGTTAAGGATTAGCCTCCAATTAGGGTCACCCTAAGATAACGAATTAACTAGAATAGTGTGTATGGGATTGTGTAGTTGCGTGCGAAACTGTTACACTAAATAAGCTGATTATTCCTAGGGCCCTATAGCCCCCCCCTCCCCAGGCCTAGCCCTAAATAGTTTTTATAAAATACAGAGGCTAGGCCTATGTTTCATACGAAACATCAACTGAACATGACGCCAATCTTTTATTACCAGTTTGTCCACTGACCATCCTATCTTATCCAACAATCCCATTAACAATTCACAGGAGAATACACTCCCCCTTCCAAAATAAACATTGGGGACCTTGGAGCAATCTAACAGCCTATTGCTGCCACAGCTGTGTCATATCAATTTATAGGCCTAGTTGTCAGTAATATAGAGGGGGAATATTTCTGGACAATTGCACTGACTTGTCCGGAATTTTTGGCTAAAATTTGTTATATATTCTAGCGACAGTTTTTTCTGCTATTTTTTAAGTTTGTACAAAACAGTTCCGATTCAGAACAAAGGTGGGTGGGTGTTTAATTTGTTGTAGCTGTTTGTAGGGAGTCATATAGCCTTGGACTAGGCTTTTTTCAAGATGGAATATTCCTCGCTTTACCTGTGGTACCGTGAACCGCAGTTGATCCCCCTAGGCTAACCCTAATTCCATTGGAAATAAAATAGGACATCTTTTACGGGGTGTTTCATTCAACTTTTTGGAAATACTACAATTTCAAACATAAATGTATTTGGTTATCATTGTACACTTGACAAATGAAAATGTAGCTACCATAGCGGATTGATTAATGTTTGCACATGTTTCTTTTCCATACAGGTATCAAATGCATTCAGGCTTCTGTATCACTGCATAGTAATTTCACTTTACCCACATGCTGTACAAAATATGCACATGAACATTAGGGATGTGAACAAATAACAAAAGTTGTATGTCTATCACATTGGCAGATAGACGTCGTTTAATTGTGGAAGAGGATGCTACTAGCGAAGTGGTTAAGAAAGTCTATCCTTGGCTATTTGAAGATGAAGAGGTACTGTATGAATATGTCTTTGTAGATATTATTTATTATACAGTAGTCTGCGTAAAAGTAAAATTTAATCTTGTGGTTTCAAAAGTTATGGACATTTGAATATATTCACTTTATGCCCACCACTTGTTCGAACCACGACTTTGTTTTTCAAAAATCAATTCAAGACAGTGTTGCGCTAAGCAGCGTGATTGCAGGATTCCCACACTTTTTTTGCTGATACTGCTATTGGGAATTTGTAGGGGGGATGTTCCCCCTTAAAAAGAAACCATTTTGTTTTATTCTGAGCTAGAGCCCGATCTATACCTTTATCAGCAAGATCACTCCGCAAAACCTCATGTCCTCATCCCAAGACTTGGGGAGCCTACTGCTCCTACATTGACCTGCTACAGTAGTCTCTCTCTACTTCTTTACCAATTCACACCTTCCATCCCTTTCGACATGTCTAAACCATCTCAATCTACGTCTCTGAACATAATCCCGAATATGTGTTAGTCCTAAGCGATCTCTTAACTTCTCAGGTGAATTTACCATATGTACTGTATAATATCTAATTGATCTCATTTAACCATAGATACTACTTGAATTAAAGCGACTTGAAGGAAAGACGACAATGGCACAGTTGCTTGGTGAAGGGCTTTCCAAGTATGGAGATGCCATAATCCGCTGCACTTTGAAGATGAAGCATCCCACTGTCATAGATACATCCATGGAGAAGGACGAGGGTGCCCGTTAAGGTACATTAGTAACAATTCAATCTGTAATTCACTATTCAAGTGATCATCACCCAGGTATGTGCTGGGTCTTCAAAATGGACTACGAGCAAAGTCTGAGGCAGGGGTGGATGCAAAATATGTCTTGGTAAGGGGGTATAACCATTCAGATGTATGGTAGTGAAAAATAAACACCTTCATTAGACATTAACGTTTGTCGTCTTGCATCATACAGTCTGAGGAAAATAGGGCGCATCCGTACATACTCAGACTGGTAGCACTAAAAGGCTAGTGCATGCATTTGTCTCTTCACATCTTGACTCTTGCAACAGACTCATTTATGGACTGCCAAATAAGCTCCAGTGTTGTACGAGCTGCCAGGTTGGTTACCTTATCTAGGAAGTGTGAACACATAACCCCCATCCTTGTAAATCTCCACTGGTTACAAGTGAAGAAGCGTATCATGTGTAAGTTAATGCTTTTGACCTACAAAATATTAAATAAACTTGCTCCATACTATCTATGTAAACTTCTCAATATCAATGAACCGGTACATATTCTCAGGTCAAATGCTGCTACAACACTTATTGTACAAATGTCAGCACCATTACTTACGGTGAGAGTTCTTTTTTCAGCAGCTGCTAAACTCTGAAACCAACTACCACCACATGTTTGAAATGCTAAATCTATATGTAAATTTAGGACCTTGTTAAGACTTACTAGCAGAGGGTTGTGTGATTTTAAATTATGCTGATTTAAATCAGTGGTTTTTTTTAAATCACTGATTTAAATCACTTTTCTAATTCTTGGCAGGAAAAGTTGAATTTGTGGTCAGCATATTCTCTGAAATCAAGCAGTTCCTTATAAAATAGAGTCTCAATCAAGTATCAAAGCAATTTCAGTAAATCTGGGGGGGGGGGGGGGGGTTGTATTTTCAGGGAGAAAAATCCTTGTCACATACACCGGTATGGCATGAGGCCTATCATGCTTAAACAAATTGAACAATTCTAGAAATTGCCTGCTAGAATCCCCTCAGAGTTCAGTTAAGTTCAGTAGAATAAGGATCAGGATGGACCCTGTGAAAGACCCTGTACCACAGATAACCCAGACTGCCAGATATGATCATGGATGAACACAATCAAGTGCTCAGATGATAACGAGACAGGCTGTGTATTGACGGTAGATTGCATAAATTATGGCTGTGAAGTACTTCATTTGGTACAAACAAGTGTCTGTGTTCAACAAAGGGAAATTGGTACAGTATCATGGGCCCCTTAGTGGAGGGGATATAGGGCCTAATTTTGATATTATATTCAAGACTGTTGACTTCCCTTGATTGTCCCGAAATCAAATTAAATCATTGGGCTGACTGCTCGTATGTGATATGGGTGGGTATAGATGTTTTTGGAAGATTTAGGTAACATTTGAGAGGAAATTGAACTTTTGATTATTGCAAAATTTATTCGATTATTAAAAAAAAATTAAAAAATCAACTCTGAATTAGCATTTATATTTGCAATATGGGTAATGTTTTGTATAATTATATTTTTTCTGTGTGCAGTGCATTGCAGCATTGTGGTCTTGGACGGAATGCCCTATAAAAAAACGTTTTATTATTATTAAGGTTATTATAACATGTTTGAAGTTATGGATATGGATATAGAATGTCTATTCCAATTTCCAAAAATATATTGTTCAATATGCAAATCCATGGGTGGAAGTAGGTGGTATGTGACAACCTGCCCCCACTTCCCTCTATATGCCTATATGTATTATAGGCTACACGATATGCAGTTTGATCCATTTATATGATGCAATGTTACATTGTTACAAGCTGAGTATATGGAAATCTAGTCTACTTACTCTACTTTGGAAACAAGAGGCATTTCAATTTATCACTGTCTGCATATTCTCAAATAATATCTTCCTTGTTCAACTTTCACACTAGTTCATGCTCTGTTGCCAGCTGAATCCTGAGGTTCAAATTTTCATGTGTCAATCTGCTTGCTAGTCTGCTCTCTATTATATTCATTTTATTGAAGACCTCAGAATATGGTATATGGTTGTTAATTCAGGGAAAACATGTTCTCGGACTTCAGGAATCTGTAGGTATCAATGAAACCTATCTGCTTTGGGTCCAAGATACGAGTTTGACAACTGATACATATTCTTGACAAATGGAGCAACTCTTTCAATACAATCTCAGTATTTGATATTTTTCCATTAATGTTTCTATATTTTGCTTCAAATGTTCCTTAGTTATCAGTTATCATTGTCTTGAATCCCTCAAGCTGAAACAAGGACATGGATGCAATCCTTTTGTACAGCCCATGCCAGTAGGGGCCCACGACAAATAACTGAACATGGGCATAACTTAAAGATGCTTGCTTGGGTTGAGCTCATACTTGATATTACTTAGCTAAGTAGCCTAGACCTTATCAAATGATACAAATATCTTTGCTGAAAATAAGACCTGTGATGTATTTAGTACCCTACTTTAATATTATCACCTAAGCAATTTATCGAGTATTGAGTATTGTTCTCCGGACTGCAGATGAGTGAATCTGTGATATTTTTGTCCTATCGATGTTACCAAATATGACATAATATCACTCTTCTGAAATGTCATGATGTTATGAGTGCTTTAACATTCTGTTGTTGATTTTTCTTTTAGAGTCTAGAATGCATGCAGCAATTCTGTCAGTTCCGACTCTACTGAATGAGAAGTTGGGGGCTATGATTGTATTTGCAGATGAGGATAGTGTAAGTACCCAATGTATTATTTAAATCAACAGTATGTAAACTATGGGTCAAGGCCATCAGAGGTGGTCTGATATTGTATGTTACAGTGTCGAGGGTTCATCATGATAGTGCCCTGGTAGTGTTTCCTTTGGGGTATTCAGCAATTTTAGGTCTGATGCCATATGGGCTAGTTCAGGAAATAACTCAAAATTAACATTTTCCTACAGATTGTATGGTCACAATGCTTAGAGTTTAATTGTCATGATAGTGTTTTGGTAGTGCTCCTTCGGGGTGTTTGGAATTTTAGGCCAAAGGTCATATATGGGCCATATGGGCCATTTTGAACTCCTGAACTCCGCCTGAAATCACACAAAATGTTTCTTTTCCTATGAATTCTATGGTGCAGTGTTGAGCATTTTTCACAGTGGTACTTAGGTAGTGCCTCCTTTGGGTTTTTAGGATTTGGGGGCCTAAGTCACCTGTAGACCATATGGGCCAATTTATGAAATCACTCAAAATGATACTTTTCATACAAATTTGCCCTAAAATTGGTTTAGCCCTAACATTTGTTGGGGCATCTTTTTTTCTTTTTTTTTTGGGGGGGGGGGCATTTTTTGGCATCCTTATTTCTGGGGGGTCTTGAAATATTTGGGCCCTGAAAACCTTCTGTCTGCAACAAAGGCCCGCACATCTGATCATTATTCCCTAACTAAATATCACATGTATGACCTGAGAGTGTTCATAGCTGTAAATATAGTAAGGGCATCATCACAAAGGTAGAATAGACTAGTATGTATGTGATAACTGGAACAGAATGTTGGACAGATTTCAATCTGTAGTTGCAGTAACCATAACCCAATGTGGATTTCCTGATCAGCCCCAAGTGTATTAAAATCATCTAGTGGAATGAATCCCTACCATGATGTAATTAGCTGTAACAAGATGTCATAACTCATGGCAAATATTCATTTCTCTCTAAAATACACGGAACCAGTGCACCATTTAGCTCTGTTGTTTCATTTATACTCTGCTATTATTTATATCATCAAAAATAGTATTACTTGGAGTGAATACGATGTACTGTAAATTGATTTGAAAAAATATTTAAGAAATTATTTATTTTAATTCCTTCGTTGGTGGAGTATATTTGTTTGTTGGTCACTCATGGCCATCATGGTGGATCAGCCACCCCTCCCATTTTCTGAAACTGGAAAGCGCTGTATATTGAATACATATACCTTAATATCTTTGCAGGTTACAGACTTGTCAGACGTGCCAGTTTATATCCAGGTGACAGAGGATGAAGGTGTTCCAGAGTACACTGTGATAGTGGAAACCTTGCAAGTAGCTACTTTGAAAAGTTTGTTCGCAGCCATGTGCAATTATTTGGCAGTGTTCTATGTCCTAAATATGGCATATGAGCCTTTGCTGAAGAAAACCCTTCAGTTTTTAAAAAAATCATTTTGAATGTTGATGATACTACACCGGCAGATAAATCAGTCAATAAAATTCTGGAGAAACTAAACATGCAAATCGCTAAAAATTGATGGCCTAATTACTGCTCCAGGCACCTACCATTTTTGGTTCCTTGCTTTAGCAAAAGGAACCTATGCAGTCAGGTTGGCATGTGTATGTGTGTATGTATGTATGTGTGTGTGTGTGTCTGTGACACTTGCTTGGGTACGCTCTATCTCAATAAGGGAATGTTGGATTGAGGCCAAACTTGGACTATAGATCCGCCATATGGAGAAGGTGTGCCCTATTGTTTCTGGTGCCCACAAAGGTCACCAAAGGTCAGTTATGGTCCAAGAACCGAAAATATTAAAACTGCAATAACTCCCAGTGCCAATGTGTGACAAGATTGATATTTTGGGACAAGTTGTGAACTGGTTAGGGGAGCATTTTCATACTTAACGGTCATGTGATCCGAGGTCACCAAAGGTCAATTAATGATAAAAAACTAGTATTTTTGCGATAACTTGAGAACGAAATGTCCGTCAGGGTTGGGAGTTGCTTCAATGTTATCCAATTGTCGACCCGCATCTGGGTGACCCTTGACCTCAATTTGACCTCTGGTGACCTTTACGTGTTTTGGGGGATTTTTACAATTTTGATGCTATTTCCAGATGTCACAGGTACCTTCTGATCATAAATGTCAATAAGTTGACCCCGTGTGACCTTTATGTGCGAAGTTATATGGGGTCAAAGTTTTTCGGTCGGAGTTAGGATGGTTGTACAGACTTGTCGTGTTGTTTTTTGGAATCAGGAGATTAAACTACATCTGAAACCAAGGTCAAAAGGTCAAAGGTCACATTAGAAAAAATGTGCTTATTTTGGGAGGAAACGAGCAAAAAAGGAAATGTTTGGTTTTGATGCTAGATTTGGATATCAAAGGTACCTTCCGATCAAAAATGTCAATTGGTTGACACCCGTGTGACCTTCGTGTGCAAAGTTATACGAGGTCAAAGTTAATTTTCAGACATTTAATGCAACAACTCCCAGTTCCAAGGTGTGACATGGTTGATATTTTTGGACAAGTTGCAAATGGTGTAGGGAAATATTTTCAAACTTAACGGTCCTGTGATCCGAGGTCACCAAAGGTCAATTAATGTTAAAAAACTAGTATTTTGGGGGCAGAAAATGGGCAAAGAAAAAACGTTTGAATTTGTATAGTTTGATGCTCTAATTTAGATCTCATCAATCAAAAATGTCAATAAGTTGACCCAAGGTGACCTTTGTATGTTAAGTTATATGAGGTCAAAGTTAATTTTCAGACATTTAGTGTAATAACTCCCAGTGCCAAGGTGTTACACAGTTGATATTTTGAGACAAGTTGCAAATGGTATAGGGGAATATTTTCAAACTTAAGGGTCATGTGATCCGAGGTCACCAAAGGTCAATTAATGATAAAAAACTAGTATTTTTGCGGTAACTTGAGAACAAATTGTCTGTTAGGGTTGGGAGTTGCTTCAATGTAATCCAATTGTCGACCCGCATCTGGGTGACCCTTGACCTCAATTTGACCTCTGGTGACCTTTTCGTGTTTTGTGGATTTTTACAGTTTCGATGCTATTTTCAGATGTTAAAGGTACCTTCTGATCATAAATGTTAATGGGTTGACCCCCGTCTGACCTATGTGTGCGAAGTTATATGAGGTTGAAGTTAATTTTCACACATTTAATGCAATAACTCCCAGTTCCAAGTTGTGACAAGGTTGATATTTTTGGAGTAGTTGCAAATGGTATAGGGGAATATTTTCAAACTTAACGGTCATGTGATACAAGGTCACCAAAGGTCAATTAATGATAAAAAACTAGTATTTTTGCGATAACTTGAGAACAAATTGTCCGTTAGGGTTGGGAGTTGCTTCAATGTAATCCAATTGTCGACCCGCATCTGGGTGACCCCTGACCTCAATTTGACCTCTGGTGACCTTTACGTGTTTTGTGGATTTTTACAGTTTCGATGCTATTTTCAGATGTTAAAGGTACCTTCTGATCATAAATGTCAATAGGTTGACCCCCATGTGACCTTCGTGTGCGAAGTTATATGAGGTCAAAGTTAATTTTCACACATTTAATGCAATAACTCCCAGTTCCAAGTTGTGACAAGGTTGATATTTTTGGAGTAGTTGCAATTGGTATAGGGGAATATTTTCAAACTTAAGGGTCATGTGATCCGAGGTCACCAAAGGTCAATTAATGATAAAAAACTAGTATTTTTGCGATAACTTGAGAACAGGTTGTCCGTTAGGGTTGGGAGTTGCTTCAATGTAATCCAATTGTCGACCCGCATCTGGATGACCCTTGACCTCAATTTGACCTCTGGTGACCTTTTCGTGTTTTGTGGATTTTTACAGTTTCGATGCTATTTTCAGATGTTAAAGGTACCTTCTGATCATAAATGTTAATGGTTTGACCCCCGTCTGACCTTCGTGTGCGAAGTTATATGAGGTCGAAGTTAATTTTCAGACATTTAGTGTAATAACTCCCAGTGCCGAGGTGTTACACAGTTGATATTTTGAGACAAGTTGCAAATGGTATAGGGGAATATTTTCAAACTTAAGCGTCATGTGATCCGAGGTCACCAAAGGTCAATTAATGATAAAAAACTAGTATTTTTGCGATAACTTGAGAACAAATTGTCCGTTAGAGTTGGTAGTTGCTTCAATGTAATCCAATTGTCGACCCGCATCTGGGTGACCCTTGACCTCAATTTGACCTCTGGTGACCTTTTCGTGTTTTGTGGATTTTTACAGTTTCGATGCTATTTTCAGATGTTAAAGGTACCTTCTGATCATAAATGTCAATGGGTTGACCCCCATGTGACCTTTGTGTGCGAAGTTATATGAGGTTAAAGTTAATTTTCACACATTTAATGCAATAACTCCCAGTGCCAAGGTGTGACAAGGTTTATTTTTTTGGACAAGTTGCAAATGGTATAGGGCAATATTTTCAAACTTAACGGTCATGTGGTCCAACGTCACCAAAGGTCAGCTAATGTTAAAAAAGTAGTATTTTGGGGGGGGGGGGGAAATGGGCAAAGAAAACTGTTTGAATTCTTACAGTCATGCTCTATTTAGGTCTCACCGATCAAAATTGTCAATTGCTTGACCTTCGGCTGACCTTTGTGTGTGAAGTTATGTATACAAGTTCAAAGTTAATTTTTTTTAATTTAATGCAATTAAATCTCAATGCCAAGGTGTGACATGGTTGATATTTTGGGACAAGTTGTGAACAGGGTGGTGGAACATTTTGAAACTTAAAGGTCATGTCATCTGAGGTCACCAATGTTATCATATCTGTTGACATGCTTGTAGGTCTCTTATATTTCTTACATTTTCGACGCCATATCTCAAAAGTGCCTTTTGATCAAAAATCCGATCACATTTTGTGATCACAAAAGTGTTGGCTATAGTGTTGGTTACTTTATGGGAACATGTAGGACCACAATTACTTGGACTGTTTGAGCCCAATCTTGCTTTATAATATTATGTGTATTGTCATATACCCCAAGCAAGGAACCACAGTGCCCTTGGGCTCTTGTTTGTACAGTTTTTTGGGCTCAAACTGTCATCACATTTATAACATAGAATACTGCCTATCAATTGCACTAGCATATATGAGTCAAAATAGGCTAAGGTGTTATAAAACTGTAACTAACTTGCAAATAATAAGTCATTGAAAATTTTTTCATTATCATTTGAGCTGTTGCGTGTGTTAGTTTTGACTTACAAAATGTTGTTATTTTTGGTAACGATGCCGAAGGCCGAGTAACCTATGCGATCAAGTTGGCGTGTGTGAGGGTGCGTTTGTTTTGCTATCTGACCGAGGACTTGAACAAAACAATTTCAGGTCCTCGGTTGTGATTTCTAAAGAATCACCACGTCCTCGGAAGAATTCTATTGTATGGGGTATTGTTAAGGTTAGGGTACGTGGATTTGAACAATGGAAAATACAATGGGGTCCTCAGTCTGAATGTAATGCAAACATGTGTGTGTGGGTATGCGTTTGTTTTGCTATCTGACCGAGGACTTCAACAAAAGAATTTCAGGTCCTCGGTTGTGATTTCTAAAGAATCACCACGTCCTCGGAAGAATTCTATTGTATGGGGTATTGTTAATGTTACGGTACGTGGATTTGAACAATGGAAAATACAATGGGGTCCTCGGTCTGAACAAAACACAAACATGTATGTGTGTGTGTGTGTGATGTGACAGCTTGCTCGTAAACACGATATCTCAACAACGACACATTGGATCAATGTCATATTGGACTGGTGATGTGTGGATGGTCCCTATTGTTTTTGTTCTCCATCACATGAATATTAATAAGTGGGTAGGGCTTAAAGTTAAATTCTTAAAATGTCAATATCTTCGCAACAGTATGTCCGATCTGCTTCATACTTGGTATGGTGATGTAAGTGATTCATTGTCACATGACAATGGAATTTCATCTAATTAATATTCATGAGTAGGTGGGGCTTAATCCTTAATTGCTAGAAATAGCTTGTAAACCTGAAATCTTAGAAATTAAATGTTGAATTACTGTCATTTTGAACTAGTACATGCTCCATGATTAGTAGATGTTCCCTATTGTTTTTGTTGTTCATGACATGAATATTAATGAGTAGGCAGCAGTTAAAGTGAAATTCTTAAAATGTCAATAACTTTGCAACGGTATAACCGATCATCTCCATACTTTGTTGATTGGTGGTGGATAATAATAGTTACATTTTCATATGAAAATAACATGTAACCTCATTAATATTCATGTGTTTGTTGGCCATATAGCATTTGTTGTCCCTCATTCCTAAACTCCTGTCATTCGTCACGTTTGACATGTTTTCCTGGTTCCTGGGAGCTTGCTGATCTTATCTATATTTGTTTTGCTTTATAAAACCTTGAAATTGGCTAGCCAGGCCATTAAAGGAGTAGTCCAGTGACAAATTAAACTGGACTGAAAAAAAGTAACCTTTGCAATTAAGTTGGCATATGTGTGTGTTGTGATGAGTTGGCATGTTTGTATGTTTTGATCAAGTTTGCTTGTGGGTATGTGTGTATATGTATGTTGCATAAATAGCTGGCTCAGACAATTAAAGGGATAGTCTATAGTGAAGTAAATGAACTTAATAATCTGGTATTACTGTACATGTACCTATAGAGTATAGGGAAATCTTATGTGAGTGGGGTAGATTAATGTGTTGGTAGTAAGGTGTGAAACTGGTCAAATCTGATGGGTGTCAGGTGGGGGGGGGTTGTCAGATGAGTAGGGTGATGTTGGGATCAGGGTTGTAGGATGGTAGGTGAGGCTGCAGGTGGTATGATGGTAAGGGTTCCGCTCTGGGTTGGGGATATGGGTTGTGTTGTATGATCCCCATGTGTTTGTCTGGAGAGGGGGTGTGGGGTGGTGAAATGCCTAGAGTCAACTATATCACTTTTTTTCAACTTTATATGTACATCAATAAAGGCATTAATTTTTGGTTTTGTTTACGATGGCCAGGTAATCTACAGTTTAGCATGTTTGCAAGTGTATGTATAATCTTAAAAACAATAAATTTAATTACTGTAAATGTATTGAATAACTTGTAGATATGCTACATTATCATTACATGGACCTCATTGTTTTTGTTGTCCAGTACATGAATATGTGGGTGGGGCTTGTAATCAAATTCTTAAAATGTCGATATTTTTTCAAATATATGTCTGATCACCTTCATACTTGGTAGGTTGGTACAGTAGTGCCACATGAAACTGAAATTTCATTTATATTCATGAGTGCAACTGACAACTTTATGTCTGATCAGCTTCAGTTTGGTTTCAGTTGTCTGGCAATAAGTACAGTACTGGTATATAACAATAACAAATTCTGACTTATCTTATTTCATAAACTCTCATCGGCATCAGAACCACTAAACCTTTGGGTTTTCTGGTTCTTCAATTACTGATGAAATCAGACACTCTTTTGTACTTACTATTGAGGTGAAGCATATGTAGTGTTTAAGAGAAAATATAAAATGTGATTCCAAATTAATACAGAAATTCTTGCTTTCTTTTTTTCATGTGAGAGGGCTTGATGGTCTAGCAGTGGTTAAGGCCCAATCAGGTTTTATATCCAAGAATTGTTCCCACCAGTTAGCTCAACAGACAGCTTTGTACCTATAAGGGAGTTGTCGCAGGTTCGAATCTGTGGTGGGTCATATAAAACTAGTATAGAAAAACTACTTTTATCCATGGGCAAGACTAACTGGATTAGTCAAGTGACTGCTGGACTAATCATTAAGGTCGCTTGACAAAAGCCTGGTCGATAGAGCATTGTTGAAAGTCTAGCAAAAACTGGTCATGTGACTAATTGAATAAGTCAATTGACATCTTGACTAATCGTTTAGGTCGCTTGACTAAAGCCTGGTCGATAGAGGCATAATTGAATGACTAGTAAAACTGGTCATGTGACTAATTGAACTAGTCAACTGACATCTTGACTAATCGTTTAGGTCGCTTGACTAAAGCCTGGTCGATAGAGGCATAATTGAATGACTAGTAAAAACTGGTCATGTGACCAGGTTTACTTAGTCATATGACCAGAACTATTTGGTCACTGGACCAAAAGTTAGTCAAGTGACTAGAATTAATTGGTCGATAGAAGCATTGTCTGGACTAATGTACTCTAGTCATCTTGACTAGATTATGTTTACAGTGTAATTTTGTTCGAATTGTTAAAGTTATAAACTGTCAGCGAGGGTGGGGGGGGGGGATCTGGGCCGAGTAGGTACCCCTCTTCCCTTTGTAAAATATTTCTTTGATTATAACTTTACAATTAAGAATGTTGATATGTTAAATGACGCGATCTTCAACCTACAAAGAATAATCATTTTATATATTTCATTTCATCAGCAGAAAACAAACATTCTGTTGAAAATCATGATGAAGCTTTTAGAAATACAATTTCACTGCCACTACTACGCCTACTGTTGAAACTATAAGTAGGTTCAATTTTGGTAGTGGAGTCAAACATGTATATGTTTTGACAGAAAATTAAGTGTTCAAATATTCCCAAGGCAGGTATAAGTTTTGTGAATTATGCAGTTCATTTATCAACTATATATTCGCTCTTACATGCGAGGTTTTTCGTTAGCGATATTTTGTATATGGGGTTCCTTCCTTTGGTGTGTAACATCTGTACAATAAATATAATGATGCATTTATATATTTCAATTTATAATTTGAACAACATTTGAAATTGTGTAACCGCCTGATTTTAAGCGATAAACTCATATAGCCATCCACCTGACAGCACTGAATACGCCTGTCAGTAAGTTACGAAATAGGCTAGGTCTGTTTATGTATAATGCTCTTCAGTTTATATCACTGATCAAAAATGGAAGAAAATGAACCGAAAGCAGTAAACTTAACGATTTGAACGATCGAAAAATCGATATGTATATATACATATATATATATGTATATATATATATATGGAAAAATGCGTCGGAAGGTTTGGGTCGTCCGAACACCCCCCCCCCCTTGGAAGGTTGGAGTCGTCCGGCCGATCAACCCCACTCAACCCCCACCCCGCCCCCACTTGAACCTACATGCTTCAGGAAGAAATTTCTTGTTATGACATGGATCGATAAACCTGTCAAATTTGGGAGGGACATTAGATCATCTTTTCATTAGGAGAACTCCTACCGTGTTCGGCGCGATAGTACCAGACAAATGCCACCGTACATCCACCTTCGGCCCCACTTCCCCTGTACCTCAAAGTAAAGCTCTCAACAGAGTCAACACCCCCGTAATTTCTCTACCGAATTTCTGCTTATGTCACGCACCATGGCCATATTATTTTCAACACCTTTTCGACACCATTTTACCATGAATGAACTATAGACATTTAAGTTCAATTTCTATGGCATGAATTGATGACAAAGGTACGGCCCAACCAGTGTGACGATGAGAAACCTGCTATTTTTAGTTTAATTTATGACGTCATTAGGAAACAAACATCTAAACCGTACAACTAAAACAAGCACAGGATAGGTGCAGTTTTAACCAAATTGTCGACATCGCTTGCCAGTTTAACTAGTCCCGGAATTCAGTCAAGAATACAAATTTATTTCATTAATTCACTAACTTTGTTTTGATTCCTCTTCGGGTTGTTTTTTTCCAGGATCGTGAAAGTAAAGTAACAAGATGTGTATTGGTTGCGGCCTTGCCAGTGTAAGTTATGAGTTACGATTAAGTACCAGGCCTAGTCCTATCCTAACGTACTAAAGTAGTTTTCATTAGTATGGAGGCTAGCTCGCTAAATAACACTAGGCTCATATCATTGTGTCGCACTATTTATTTGATACCTGAACGTGTCATTGTTGTTAGTGGTACATACAATTAGAAAGGCAAAGCTTCCCTTAAACTACATCGGGGAATGTTTCAATGGTTGAACATATTTGACCCATGTTTTGCATAACCAGATGTTATACTAAGGTGTGACCAACTACTTTGTAATAAAATGATATTAACCACTAACTGGTAACTGTTGTGTTAGAACTTGCATTCATAACCGGCATTGGTGTTGTTATGTAAGGGTGTGTTTTGTCATCCATCCGTTTACAAAGTAACTCTTTAAAATAGTTATTTTAAAATTGTTTATCATAAGTGCCAGGTCCAGCCTAAGTCAAATAATGTTAAAATTTGTCTTCAAAACTGTTAGGCGGGCTGAGAACCGAGGCCATAACTGCATTCCTAAGATGACACCAAGTGCTAACAATAACATTATGTCTTTTAACACTTTTCAAGTTTTTGCTTTTATACCTGTGTCATAGAAACAAACACAACATTAAAACACAACTGAAAGTTAAAGTAGTATTAAGACAACCCCTCAAACACTTTGAAGCCATCTACACAATAGTAAATCACTTCGAAAAGTAACTTGACAAAGAAATATATAATCGCTCAAATGGAGAATTAACTATTTTTTCTTTGTTTTTAATTTGCCTTCAGCTGGCCTGCTGTATCTCTTCGGCAGCATGCTCATGTTGCTGTGCGGCCTGCCCTTCATGTAAGAACTCAACCTCGACGAGGCTTATGTATGGGATCCTGTTTGTCATCGGCGCAATCGTCTGTATTTTGATGGTGGCGCCTTCTGTTCAAACAAGTCTGGCTTCCGTGAGTTAAAACATTTTCTCTTGGCAAAGACTGAAAGAACTGACTAGCTGATGCCAGGATGTTGTTCATCACATTCATTCATTTCTGAAGAAATCATGTACAGTACTGAAATGTGGCAAGAATAATTATAAATACAAATTAATAAGAAAATCAATTTACCTTCCTACTGAAGCCAAATAGGTACCATTTGGTTTCCAAGACGGCTTCGTTCACCATAGCTGCACAGAAATTGGGTGATGAATGGGGTATCCTTCACCTCTTTCATGATTTGATAAAGTGGTCAAATGGGGGGGGGGGGTATATATTGACAACTGTCCAACAGATGGGGATGTTAGGTGGTGGTCCCCAGAGCAGGATCAGTGTAAGAGACGTTTACATGCCTGCTTTGTTATTATCTGGACTGTCATTGAATAGAATAGGCTTGATGTAACATGGGATTTCAAATGAGTTGCTCCCGGCTGCCTAACATTTAGGAAATGCTGAGTAATATACCCTCCTCCCCACCCCGCCTCGCCCGCCACCGCTCCCATCCCACCTTCATGTCATTAACTAATCATATTCCTTTCCTCTGTCAGATTCCATTCCTTTGTGCAGAGGATTCCAGTCTGGTCGCGACCCTGAAAAAATTGTTCGATATCCCAGATACAATAGACACAAAACAAGTGTGCTCCCTAGTGGTCGGGTATCAAGCGGTCTATCGAGTCTGTTTCGGAATGACCTGTTTCTTCGTTTTGCTAGCAGTGATAATGTTGTGTGTCAGATCCAGCAAAGACCCCAGATCTGGAATCCAGAATGGGTGAGTTCTATTAATTTTTTTTTTTTTTTGGGACTCAATTGCCAGTGGTAATGGGAATATCTACATTTTGATGGTATGTGTCTGTGTGTGTGTGTTTAGTGTGTAGTGATGTGGCTTGTAAACATGATCACTTGCAATCAAGATGACTCTAAAAGCTGAAGCTTGCAGGTGAATTTTTATCACATGGTATACGTATATCCACCTTGGTGAGTACAGCTACTCTGCTGTGTATGACATCTATAGGTCAAAGGCCATATGAGGTTAAACCGATGTCCTAGTCTGAAGGTCTTGTAAAATATTGAAAACTCTTTCAAGTAAAGCTTGGATGAACTTCAGACTTAGGTGTGCACGTTCGTCTTGGTAAGTACGAGAACCCTATTGGTTTTAAAACCCCCCTCCCAACCCCCCTCCCCTCCCCTCCCTTCCCCTCATATCCATATTCATGAATGTAATTTCACCATGTGTCTAGTTGTGAATAGTGTGTAATAACTAAAAGGACATCATGGCATGCTTAAATCTTGACATCAAAGATTATATCGTGGTCAATTGATGTCATCTTTGTTAAGGTATGGCAAATGAATGGCATACACTATGACATGGACTTGTTCCTAGTGAACACCCTGCTGAATAGAACATAATGGAATAGCCAGCTTTTGAAGTCAAAGATCGGTTGATGTTCGTTCAAAGTTACTGTAAATGCACATCAAAATGAAAGCCCAGTGGGCAATTTTGTGATTCTGCATTGCCGCTCTGATCTTATACTTTGTTTCAGTATGATTTAAGTGCAGCTGTGGGTATTATACTATTTGATACAATATCAATAAATAACTTATAAATACAGTATATATCATACTAAGATGCACATGTATTCAGCCTCCGTGAAAGTCTCTCTTCGTTTTTGTATTTTTTTTCTCGTATTTAATGCTCTTGAATTTTTTGGCTCTTTAGATTTTGGTTCTTCAAGGTCCTTATCCTGATTGGAATAATTGTTGGCGCTTTCTTCATCCCCTTCGGCACTTTTGAGAAAGGTGAGCATTTGTGAAGTTGAACTTTTATTGATTCATACTTGGTAAAGATTCCTAAATCCTATTGGTCCATTCAGGTCAGCTGACCGTAGTTAATCCTGTGAGTAAAGCACGGTAAAATTACGGGGCATCACTTAAATAAATCTTTGGTTATATGTAACCAAAATGTTTTGTTTTATGATTTTTCCCCCACACAAATGGTAGTGTATGAATGAACGGGGTTAATCAACGGTCTAGCGTGCGTTACTCACATGATTAATGCACTCCGGGTGTTAATGCTGCACTCGGGCTCCGCCCTCGTGCATCGCTTGCATTATCCCCCGATCGTGCATTAATCCTGTGAGTAACGCACGCTAGACCGTTGATTAACCCCTCAATCTTCCTCAGTGAATTCATTACTGCAATTGTAATCATGAATGTGAACACCTGCTTCAAGACATAGTGCTTTGAACTTTGCCAGTCCACAATACTCACAATTTGTGTGTTTGTGCGTGTTTGTGTGTGTGTGTGGATGCGTTTGTCTTTTATTCTGACCGAGGACTTGAACGGAAGAATTCCAGGTCCACGGTTGTGATTTCTAAAGAATCAGCACGTCCTCGCAAGAATTCCATTGTTAAGGGGTACCATTAAGGTTAGGGTATGTGGATTTGAACAATGGAAAAAACAATGGGGTCCTCAAACTGAATGTAAAACACAGCTGGGTTTGTGTGTGTGTGTTTTTGATCTATTGTTTTGTTTTTGTCCTAGTTATTTCTTGTTCTTGTTCATTAGACATCCTCTGCTTGCCGATTCAGGAACTTTAAATTTGTAATCTTTCATTTTCTTTGTGATTCTAGTTTCCGTTAGTGAATGTAGTTCTAAATCTTGAAACCATGATATATTGCTAAATATCACTGACTACAGTATGGTCTTGGTGTAAGACTGTGACATTGTATGCATATTTTTCATAGTTCTAGTTACTGTTCTCTCCTCATGGGACAGAAGAAGCCTCATTGGCTTATCAAAGCCACAAGCTGACCGAAGTCAGTCTCTTACAGTCACATTTAACGTCCATGTTTATGAATTATGAATTGTCAACAACTCTGTCACTGGACAACATACGTTAATCTTTGGAGTGACTCGAACCGGGGACCTTGTGATTGGAAGGCACCGGCGTTAACCACTGAGCTAACACTCCTTAGTGTTATAATTTCACTCCTTAGTATTATCATAGTACCTTTCAGCTTTGAAGCTCTTCTTGATTGGTTCAGGCATATGAAGATACCGAATATGACACTGGTTAAATGATGCGTGTATATAGGTACTGTTGTGGGGGAGTTCATAACACCTTGCTCGCATTAACGTATACTGTGAAACAATGCTCTTGTCCTCATCCCCGTATTGTGGTGTATTATCGGTATGGTGGGGCCGTTCCATTAACGTATACTGTGAAACATTGCTCTTGTCCTCATCCCCATATTGTGTGTATTATCGGTATGGTGGGGTCGTTCCATTAACGTATACTGTGAAACAATGCTCTTGTCCTCGTCCCCGTATTGTGGTGTATTATCTGTATGGTGGGGTCGTTCCATTAACGTATACAGTGAAACATTGCTCTTGTCCTCGTCCCCGTATTGTGGTGTATTATCTGTATGGTGGGGTCGTTCCATTAACGTATACAGTGAAACATTGCTCTTGTCCTCCTCCCCGTATTGTGGTGTATTATCGGTATGGTGGGGTCGTTCCATTAACGTATACTGCTAAACACTGCTCTTGTCCTCGTCCCCTCAGTGTGGCGTATCTTCGGTATGATCGGGTCATTCTGTTTCATCTTGATACAACTAATCCTCATCATCGACTTTGCCCACTCCTGGAGCGAGAGCTGGAAGGCGAAGATGGATGATTCTGAGAGCAAAGGATGGTTCTGTGGTAAGTACCAAAACATGGCTGGATTGGTGGTGTGGGGGGGGGGGGGGCTATGGGGAATATGCTTTGATCAATATTGTAGCCAAAAAGAGTTCACAGAATGGAAATTTCCGCCATGAGTGAAATGTGAATAAATGTGAATGTACTGATGGGGTTTACACCTTTGGGAGAGAATGGGTAAGGAGGCAAGGGTCAGTGGTCAGAAAATGTACCTGCAGTTACAAAGTTACCTGCAGTACCTGCAGTTAAAATGTACCTGCAGTTACCTGCAGTACCTGCAGTTAAAATGTACCTGCAGTTTAAAGAGATCCTTTCTAAATTGGGAGTAGATTATGTGTTTGTCCCTCATGGCGACGAGAAGTGGGCAATGACACCAAAGTGTGTGGTCTAGTAGTGAGTCCAGTACTGAAAGGTGGCAAATGTCTTTTGTAGTTTTGGTAGATTGGAGTGTGTGTGTCGAATGAAGACAGAAACATTTTCATACTGTCAAACAATACCTGTCAAGTTTTTGTAATATTTCCCCATTGTTTACCTAAATTTTAATATTTTCTCTGTGTCGCTTTCCTTTCACCTTTACTGGTGTTGCGACATTCCTTCTTATGTTCCCACTGAAGTGAGACGGTCACTGTGTAAGATCTCTTTTGTGGCTCAAACTTGCAATTTATCTTTTGTCTCTATTTTTTCTTTTTCAGCCCTGATGACCTCCACCATATTCCTGTACATGGTTGCCATCACAGGCATCGTTCTCTGCTTCGTCTTTTATGCCATACAGGTAGATTTTATTATTAATTATTAATTAATTAATTAATTAATTATTAATTATATTTATTATATTAATTATATATAATATGTTCAAGAAGAAAACACAGACGAATGAAATCCAACACGTTGTAGCTATTTTTAATTTTGCTTTCACTATCATCTTATTTCATTGTCTTTTATACAGCCTGCTGCCACCTGCGGCTTACATAAGTTCTTTATCTCCTTCAACTTGGTCGCCTGTGTTGGGATCACTGTGCTGTCCGTTTTACCATTCATTCAAGAATGTAAGTAACCGTGTGTTGGGATCACTGTGCTGTGCATTTTACCATTCATTCAAGAATGTAAGTAACCGTGTGTTGGGATCACTGTGCTGTCCATTTTACCATTCATTCAAGAATGTAAGTAACCGTGTGTTGGGATCACTGTGCTGTCCATGTTACCATTCATTCAAGAATGTAAGTAACCATGTGTTGGGATCACTGTGCTGTCCATTTTACCATTCATTCAAGAATGTAAGAAACCATGGGGACAGATTGTCTGAAGTCTGTCCACAAGTTTGTTTTCGTGAGCAGAATTTTAGAAAGATAGACGACAGATTTATGGTGACACTGCATGGCTCCATGTAATCAAGAAAAGTGACCCAAAAAGTGTGGGGGAGGGGAGAAGGGGCGGGGGGATGGCAAACACCTCTTTTCTAGGTGTTGAAAAGTCTTGAAGTTTTTAAAGTTTAGTTTAAAAATTCTGAAAATTGAAGAAACCCTTCACAAGTGAACACTCATGGCTACTTGTAAGAAATTTCTTTTCCAGCACAAAAGAATATTTTTGGGATGTACATACAATTTTGTGATTGTTAATTTCCATCCTTCTTTGAAAGAGTGGGAACCAAGTCACTGGTGCAAGTTTAAATAAACTGAATCCGTAACTAGGATTAACTAGGATTCGCCGTTTCTGTATTTTCTGCATTGGTTTCTGACAAATGTTACTATCTTTAGATGTACTGGGGGCTTGGTTTAAACTTTTAAAAAGGATCGTTCATACACATTTGGTATATTATGATTATTATGCTTAATTTAGTTGTTATTATTGTTGTTGTTATTATTGTTATTATTATATTATTATTGTTATTATTATTGTTATTATTATGATGATCATTATTATTATTATTATTATCATGATTATTGTTATTATCATGATTATTGTTATTGTTATTGTTATTATTATGATTACTATTATTATCATGATTATTACTATTGTTATTATTATGGTTATTATTATTATTATTATTTTTATTATTATTATTATTATTATTAATTAATGACGTATGGTACTGTAAGGGTTGTATGAGGCTATTAATGAAACAAGGTTTGCTTTTTTAATCCATTTGGATAAAGTTTTAATGTATTTGTATTTTTATCATGACACTAACCGTCCTCTAATCTGCCTTTTGTTTAGACGTACCCCACTCTGGTATCCTGCAGCCGTCCGTCATCTCTGTCTACACAGTATACCTCCTTTGGTCTGCTATGAGCAGTAACCCGGACGATAGTATGTAGATTTATGTTGCTTTTCACTGCTTTGTTCATATTTGCTAATAGTTGTTGTACCAGAGGTCATTGTCTTAAACTCCAAAAGTCACAAAGTAGGATTAATATTCGGCATAACTTTTTTTCTAATAGGGTTGTGAATGAGTGGAACGGTTTGCCTGAGAAAGTTGTACTTGCAAGTAGTGTCAATGGGTTTAAGAATGCTTTGGACAAGCACTTTAAGCATTGTAATCGGGTCTGAGTGTTTGTGTCTTCAGTTTTTTTTTTCCCTCCTATAGGGTCCTTGATTGGGACTTGAGTGTCCCTCCTGATTCTTTTTTTTCTACTAAACTAAACTTGTTTTATAGGTCTTTCTTAGGTCTTTTATAGGTCTTTTTATGGTTTTGTTGAACTGAGGAAGTGATTTGAGCACAAGGTGGCCATTTAGTCATCTGAAGAAAGGCCAAAGCCCTTGATAATTGGGGCCATTAAACAAAAGCATCAACCCACCCGTTAGTAATAAAATTTGGTCAATTGTTGAAATTTGGTGTAAATCAGGTGTCAGAAAATTGATGGATTGATCGATTTATTTAGTTATTTTGGGAAAGAAGATAATTTTCAAAGTCATCATTGAAAATACATTCAATTGTGTTTATGCCCCTAAAAGAAAATGTAGCAGTATCTTTGAGTTGGTTTTAGTATTTGGATTGGGTTTTTTTTTTTGGCAATTTTTTTGGTGCAGCATCTCTGAGTGGAGATCTTGCTTTTTGAAAGAAGAAACATTCCACACTTATCCCAGTATATTATACCAAACTGGACATGTTGTCTGTGTTAGGTCAAACAAATCAAAGCAGTTGATTGGTTGACCCTCAATCCAGCCATCCTCTTGCCATTCACGTTTTTTTAAATAACACGAAGGCTGTTCATCAGTGTTAGCAATTCACTTTGAAATAACACATCCCTTAGGACAGGGTTGTCCAACCTACGGCCCACGGGCCACAGTCCGGCCCGCCGCAGGGTTGCGTCCAGCCCGCCAGAGACGCTCTACGGTGCGAAATTTAGTGAGCAGATTTATTGATAACAATTTGAAGCTATATAATCAGTCATTCGAACCTACAGGTCTCAGCGTACGGGGGCGGGGCGGCTGGACTTCATTCATCTGCTTTATCAGGAAAGAAAATAAATCAGTGCGCACCGCGCGCAGTGCTCACATTTTGTTGCCTTGGGCTTCGTGCAAAAAATTGAAAAATCGTAGGGTTCATGCAGCCCCCTCCTTCATCATAATCATTCCATGTGGCCCTCCTCTGCAAAAGGTTGGACAACCCTGCCATAGGACAATCATACAGTGGATACTTTGCTCAGAATAGATGTTGATTATAATTAGAACTTCAAATCACTTTGATTTTTTCACAATCCCTGGTCACTTTATAGATAGAAAGATCTACATGTTACTTAAATAATATGTTTTTATAATTATTTTTTGATATAATATATATATAAATATATATTTTTTTAACATGTAACATACATCACGTCACATTCATGAAGAAAACTGCTCATGTTACATCATCGAAGCCACAATGCATTTTTGCATTCTGGTCGTATAAAACATCATTATAAACTATCTTTTATATATAATATATATTTGTTTTATATATAATACATATATTTGTATATTTTAAAATATCTTGTGTAATTGATAAAGCATGCTGAGATGTCTAATGAATGCCTACTTCTGTTTGGTCCACATTGCAGAGTGCAACCCAGGTTTAGAACAAATTCTGAAGTTGAGCAACGGTACAGATGTCTCTCCTCTCGGTATCAGTGGTGAAGATTGGGTTGGCATGATAGTGCTTCTGTTCTGCGTAATCTATGCCAGGTAAGGAAACCTGAACTCTCTACAATCAGGTAAAACCATTGATTGGGTTGGCATGGTAGTGCTTTTGTTCTGCGTAATCTATGCCAGGTAAGGAAACCTGAACTCTCTACAATCAGGTAGAACCACTGATTGGGTTGGCATAAGTAGAAAGAATATTTCAGATATTTCACTTTTAAAATATGCTAAACTTTGGGAATGCTAGATTAACGTTATCTCATAGTAATGAATCCAAACAACCAATGAAGTCTGTCTTTCCCAGTGATACATTTCTGTTGGTTATTTTTTTTTCTTACAGCATCCGCACGGCCTCTACCAGCAATGTCGGAAAGCTTACGGGGAATAACGTGAGTATGAATCCGCTACAACATTATACGAAGCTTATACAGCATAAAACTAGTATGAATCCGCTACAACGTTATACAAGCTTATACAGCATAAAACTAGTATGAATCGCTACAACGTTATCCGAAGCTTATACAGCATAAAACTAGTTTGAATCCACTACAACGTTATCCGAAGCTTATACAGCATAAAACTAGTTTGAATCCACTACAACATTACACGAAGCTTATACAGCATAAAACTGCAAAATGTGAACTAGGAGCTCCTTACATTAGTAGAGGGTGACAGGTAATCCCACCCCTCCCTCACCCATACCCGTGGGGTGAAGCATTTGATTAGAACAGACAACTGAGAAGGATCATAAACAAACTATCCCGGGCTGCATAGACTTAGTCATGAGATTTCAACAAAGAGAAACCTTAACAGCTTAAGTCTACCGACAGTCCGGTTTGCCACCCTCGACTTGTAATTTACGACAGTCGTGGTTACTATCAGAAAATGGAGCAACTTTGTCCATTCTGGAGAAGATTCAATTGTCGTTACGAGCAAAAAAATTCCTTGATCCAACATCAAGTAATAGACTGAAGTCACTGTGTCATCTTGTAAGTCAAAATACTAGACAAACTGTTTCAAGTCATTTCACACTTGGTTACTCGAGTCATAACTCATTACAATAGTGGATCGAGCGGTTACGAGTCAAATACTCCATATTTTTGGAAGAAGACTTGATGAGAAATTGAACTCTTGATAACAGTTTTCCATGTGAAAATAAGTGCCCAAACACCAACACACTTAAGGGGTGCATTTAACAATGAGGTCACCCGAAAGATTTTGCGTTCTCAACGTTCTTTGAAAACCAGCAAATCGTTTAAATATGTGTGACTTTACTTGAAAGTTGCAATAGTTAGTATTTCTGTACGACTTGTTCTAAAACTGCTTGAAGAGCTGACTTCATCTTGGTACCAATGTAAGACTTGTTATTGACCTCTTTCAGAGCATAGCTAAAACTTGATATCTCTGTAAAGGTTTTGTTTAAAAACTGCTCCGAAAAAAGTGACTAAAAGTTGTATTTGCTACTAGACTTGGTGAACTGAAAGCTGTAAAGAGGACTTGGTTTTATCACCTTAAGACTTACTTGAAAGTTTACAACTTTGTATCGCCGGACTTGCTATAACACTGTTTGAAAACTGCTTAAAAAGGGAACTAAGAGTTGGTTCTGCTTGAGGTGAAAGCTTAACTTGAATGCTACTTGAAATGATATCTATTATAGTTAGTATCATAAGAAGACTTGCTTGAAGACTGCTTGAAAAGTAACTTAAAGTTAGTATCACTGTAGGTTTGCTTGATTGCTATTTGAAAAAATTGTGGCTACAAGCTAGTACCATGAAGATACTTGCATTAAGACTGCTTGAAAAGTACTTAAAAGTTAGTACCACTTAACCAGGTTTGCTTGAATGTTACTTGAAAACAAAAAGAAAAGTTATTATTAAAAATGAGACAAAATGAGAGTTGTTAAACTGGTTTGAAAAGGTAACTGGAAGTTGATAATCACTGCAAGGGTGCTTGAATAAAATTTGAAAAAGGAGCTGAAAGCTTGTACCATTAAGAAACTAGCTTGAAAGGTAACTGAAAGTTGCTGTGAAAGGTGCTTGGAACTTTGGTAACTGAAAAATACAGTACTTGAAAAGGTAACAGAAAGGTACTTGAAAATGGAGCTAAACGTTAGTATCAGCAGAAGACTGGATTTTTAACTCTGCTTGCAAATACTTGAAGCAAACTTGAAAGTGATTACTGCCTGAAGTGCCTTTGTGAGATTTTCAGTTTACAACAATCATGTCGTGATCAATTCTTCATCTCCTCGTAGTCTTTTCTTTTCATCATGGCACAATTTTTCCTTTTTCTCTTCTTTGACTCTTTGGTCTATCTACTTTTCTTACAGAAATTTTTTTTAGAACCTTTATTGTAAATCAGTGTGCATGCAAGTCTGGAGGTACATTGAAATTGTCGCTTTTTAGGTTTCACCACTGACATACTAAATTTACTGAGCATCATCAAAGTGCCCCTAACATGGGGGGGGGGGTCCTTTCACAAGGATCGCTCTTCAAATATGGTTTGTAACTCAGGTGTTTTAAATATAAACAAAGGAAGAATATAGGGCCAATTAAAGTTCTTCCAACCCTGAGTTTTATTGCATTTACTGAATGAATATTCTTTTTCAGTTATGGCCAGTAAGCAGAATCAATAATAAATAATAATAATAATAATAACTGTTTTTTGTATAGCGCCGGTATCCAGAGCACAAGGCAATGTTCAAATGCGCTCCCATATAAAGGGTCTAACTGATATTTCTCAAAAAGGATAGTTTTTAACTGTTTCTTGAGATCCGTCTTACTGGATGGAGAAATAGGTGCCTCTTGTTTGGCTATGAGATTGTTCCACAGTCGTGGGGCCATCAAGGAGAAAGCTCGCCCCTTCGGAAACAACGACTACCATCTGAGAAAAACTTTGTTTCATAATGTTCTGTGTGAAGCATCTTTGTATTAAAATGGGTTGTGTGTATGTTACCATCTCAGTACACAACCAAGCCTACTGTGAAAACTGTAGGCACTCCATTGTTTACATCTGTACTTTCTCAACCTGGGCTCTTTGATTGTGGGGGAGGTTCTGTGATGGGAAAAGGAATTCGCTAGAGTGGGGGGGGTATGGGGGAACCAAGGAAAACGTGGGCTTTGTGAAAGACGAACAGGTTGGTCAACATTTTACTCAAATATGTGCTTTCAAGAGAGTCCAAGCAGAGTCTTTTTGGTCGAATAAGACCCTGAATTATGGCTGAGCTCAGCCCCTGCCATGATGGGGCTGAGGGCATAGGTGATACTCGCTATGTCTGGGGGTCCGTGAAATTCTGTTCATTGTCCCAGTGGTTTGTGGATGAAGAAATGGTTGATGAGCTAGGGGCTTACATCAATAGAAATTTGACACAAAACTGTCGTAAATGTATTGGTTGTCTTGCCTGCGGTATTTGTTGGAATACGCTGCTCCCGGGTTGCATGGCATGTTTGCTAAACTATTAAACATTCTGTAATACTGGTTGTATCCATCTTCACTGTCGGTGTCTTCCCCCAGATTTCTTAAGTAGAATGTAACACCATTTGTTACACCCGACAAATTATCTTTAGAAAGGTTGAATTGTTCAGCAGCACTAATTTCCATCAAAAAGACGTTAATAAAAAATTCAAAGTTTGTGTCGTTTCAAAATTGTTCGGGTTTTGAGAATAATTGCCACATCCAGCGTACCTGTCAAAATTCTATAGATATTTTTTTTTAAATTCAGCTCTAAACAAATAATCAATTTCTTTGTCCTTTTCTTGCCAACATTCTAGGAGACAATTGTAAGTTAGTTGTGTGCATGGCAGTAGCCAATCATAGCAGAGCATTTGTCTGTCTGTTGTTATCCTTCATGAATATGCAATATCCGATTTTCTCCAGATTTTCTATCATTTATAATTTCTCATTTCTAGTTTTGCTTTCATGATTCATGTCTGAGTTTCTATTGCCTCGCGACCCCCAAATTTAGGGCCGATACTGATAAGCTCCAGAATTGTACATCGTTGTGTTCTTAATTTTCACCTTATAGTTTGAAATACTCTCCTTATTACAGATTGTATTTAAAGTAATGTGATTATTATGATAATAATCACATTATTGATATCACGTAATCACATTATTGATAATAATGATGAATATTGATATCACATATCACATTATCACATAATCACATTATTGATAATAATGATGAATATTGATAATCGATATCACATAATCACATAATCACATCATCGATATCACATAATCACATAATCACATCATCGATATCACATAATCACATTATTGATAATAATGATGAATATTGATAATAATGATGATAATAATAATGTGATTATTTTGATAATAATGTGTGGTACTTTGGGTTAGCCTGGATAAAGCCTTGGTTCATTACATCTAATAGCCTGTGACGATGTTTGCAGTTTGAAAGTCAATCCATCAAATCAACGCAATAGAATGTGTTAAAACCGTGTGTTTCCTACATTGAGCAATAGCTACTGTTTCAAATGGCTCAATTTATCACAAGGACACAGGGGTTTCATTAGGCTATACAGACCTGTATATATATATATATATATATATATATATATATATATATATATATATATATCAGGCATGAACTTTTTCTGCAAATTCGCGGAATATCGTGATTTCTTTTCTACCTCGGGGACAAAAACTATTATCCTAACACACTGTAGCATACGCAAACTGGAGCCTATACCGCAATTTTTGCAATGTTCTGTGATTTTTTTTACCCCAGGCTCATCCCTGATATATGTAGGATTACAGATGGGTTAGGAAGGAATGGGGAAAGGGAAGGTTGCTTACAGTAAGGTCAAGATCAACATTTAGTATGGATAAGGTACGAGCATAAGTCATAGTAAATACCTAATTGATAGGTTTCCCGACAGGATTATGCATCATCTCCAATCATGTCATTAAAACTACCATATTAAAACCTTGGGTATTATAGGTCATCGTTTATCAAATTTTAGACAAGTTTGTAACGTTGCAATGCCTTTTGGTGGATTTTAATTTTTAAATTGAAAGTTCCACAGAGAGCTGGAATGGTTAACACTGTATGTTAACAATACACTGTTATTAAATTTGCAAGTGGCTGATCCCCTCCCCCTTCCTGCATACTATCCCCTTCAGTTGCATTGCCCATCAATGGCCTGTTCACAGCTTCAGTGGGGGTTTTTCCCCATATTTACCCCCAACATTTAAGGACTTATTTATGCTAAAATTAATGCCTTTTCCATATATCAGGTATGAAAGCTTCTTTTTGATATAAATTCTGCATGCAAAAGTTACTTAAACATATTTAATAGCTTCATCCAAATGTACCCTATTTTCATTGTTTACAACCCCATCACCCTCTTCAACCACCCTCTTCACCCACCACCCCCCTTCCCCCTCACCTCCCCAGCATCTCTTAGACTTATCATTAAACCGGAATTGGAACGATGGAGTGTCTACACAGTTGATTTCAGAAAAGTGTTTCTTTTTCTTAATATTCTTCCCATTCTTCTCCCTTTCCTGTGTGTATTTCTTTGATGCTTGCCTTTCTGCCCACGTCTGGAAAGAAAAACAATTAAGTGTAACTTATTTCGTTGGTGAAGTATTATGGGAATTCAGTTGACTTAATTGCATGACAAGAAGTAATGTACTGGTCATCATTCATATGTTATTGAACGTATAATAAAATTTGATGAAAATGTAGCATGGAAGTCCTTTCAGCTATATGTATTTTAAATTAAAATTCCATCGCAAACTGGACTGTGCACCTTCTTGAGCCATTAAAAAAATAAGTATCTTAGGTCGTCGTCGTCGTACATGGCATTAAATATTTTAGCTGTTGTCTTGCGAACAAAAAACATCCCCAACTGTGCTGCTTTGACAAAAAATGTAAGTTTACATAAAGTAAAGACGGATTAATTTTTTTTTTATGGCATAAAATAAAAAGTTTAAATGTACTCTAAATATACATATATGGCTGTTTATAAGATAAAACCCAGATTCGAACCAATTTTGAACTTGTAGTCATTTTAAATTTGGTGTCATCAATTTTTCGGTCATTCCATCAAAATCTATAAATGTGAATTGTTTCTGTGTCAAACTACAGTGTCATTGATTGTACACTCGTTACACATCATCCTCATTAAATATCTAGGATAGAATTTAGGCAGATTTGGAAAGTACACATTACTATATTTTGATTCACATATTTCATAACGTACATGCCTCCAGTATGTATCCTCAAAAACTGCCAGTGTAGTTTTCAATAGGTTTCATTTTAAGTTACTCCTTGTTTGTATTCTTTATAGGATATGGCAGACTATGGGTCAGGGGAGGTAAGCATCGACTCTTTCCTATTGATTGCAGCAGAACTGGAAATTACCATTAATGTCACAATGGAATGGCCTATCAATAATACATATGTTTATTGCATGAGTATGTCAACTTTAAGGCCAAAAAAGGAAAAAAATAATAATTATAATAATAATGTGGGGGTGGGACGTGGGGGGGGGGCCTTAATGCACCTCATTCATACGGCATAATTATGGTACCTTTTAGATACTGTCGTGTGTGTAACTACCACCAAGCAAGTTCAATCATACTCAAACTTAAATCTTTGAATTATCCTACGGGTACTACTGTAGAGGTAACGTTGTAAACCATTTTAAATGAGACTACTTAAGGAAAAAAATTAGGCTGGGCTTGCCCAAGAAATGCCATGGTGGCCCTTAATGTATTTCCAGGCCTGCTGTTATCTTTTCATCTTCAGTTCTGTTTTATTTCTTATTCATCGCACAACTTGTCTTTTTCGTTTCCATTTCTCTTTCTGTCTCTGTACTTAGCGTCTTTCCTTTAATCATACTTCATCTTAAAATCTCACCAGAACTGTTTGATCCTGCAAATGTAGAGCAAATAACTGGGTTAGAAGTGACAATGCCTATATATGCAACTTTTACTGTCACTTAAACGTTGCCATTGTTCCTCTAAAAGTCTCCCATCCATGCCCCCTCCCCCATTTCTCCCTCCACCCCCCCATTGATCCCCTCCCCAATCCCCTCTTTCTAACAAAATTTTTCATAAGATTTATAACAAAGTACTCTGATAATCCTGCAGCAGATTTTACTGTGTCTCTGTGATTAAATTACCTGTTTGATCCTCCCGATATCAACACCAGTTCTACCCCATATTAACCTGCTATGTACAGCATAAATTCATCTTTCAAAAGGGTTGGAATCTGGGAACTGTTTAATGATAGCGTGACCCTTGATGATATGTTAAGGACTAACAGAAGACTAGCTATTTCTAGCAGATAGTTCATTCTCCCCCGGGGGACACGTGGTTGTGGTGCACTGTGGTGCCCCAGGAGAGATTGATTGAATTGTGCACACTTTGGTGTGTGGGTGTGACAAGTTACCAATGACCAGGGGTTAATAATAATAATCAGCGCACTGAGACTTAAGTGTGTATTTGCGCATTATAAGAACTGTGTATTATTATTATTATTCTCATTGGTTAATTGTGCAGACATTACATGCGTGTGTGTGTGTGTGGCTGTGGCACATCTGCGTGTACGTGTGAGTGTTTGACACATTACTTAGTAAAGCAATCCACTTTGAAGCTTAAAAGAGTTTACACCATCATGCAGAAGCTATGCAAAGTCAAGCACTCCATTCTGGTAATATTTTGTCACAGTTTGAAAGGTAGTGCCCATGTAGCTAATTATTGGCAAGTTGCAATGGTCAGGCTCTTTAAAAATTCAAATTTTCATCTTCTAATGGAAGAGGCATGGACAAGGAAAGGACAAAGTTGTAAAGATTTTGATATCTGTTCAATTTGACCTATATATATATATATATATATATATATATATGGTATATCCGTGTACATGTTCCAGTGTAAGACACCAGCCCCGGGTCATACATTATGTAATGGTGTCCCTTTAAATATCCTTACATGACTTGATATTTCCTTGACCAAATCTAAAACAAACAAAAAAACATATGAAACTATTTGGCAAACTTGGATAAACTTGTAAAATTACAATTAAAAGCATTTAAATTTTTTGCTCCTAAGAAGGATGCCAAAAGCAATTTGATGTGTTGGTATTTGGTGATGTCACAGACTATTTGCATAATTCATGTTTCCTCTGCTGGGAAATGGGCTTATTAAGATGCGGGAGTCAGAGGGAGTCAGATGGGGAGTCACTCCTGTGGGCTTCATGTTATATTTGCTGTGTACATATTTTAATTTAATTTTTTGCATTTTGATCACCTTTAAGATGTTTAATATAAGAGATTCTATAATTTTCAGTGAACCATGGTAATCTGCTTGTATCATTTCATCCAGTTGGGACATTTTTCATTTCATACATCAAACATTCCTGTCCTGCTTCGAAGAACTTGTTCTAACAGTATGAATATTATGTTTCTATCACATGAAGGTTACAAACTGTTCATACTGTCAGTACGAGTGCTATGAAGCAGGATATGAGAGGACAGTGTAGATTGGTTGTAGCATTAGGAAAATTGTCCCAATTGGCTGATAATTTGCTGTGTCTCATGCATATTCATGGTGCTCATAAATGTCACATGACCTGTGTATCAATTATAAACTATTACTTAAATGTATGGCATTGTATGGGTGTTTCAGCACTTTGGTGACATACTTACTGCATACATATTGTAGTTGATTCATTGCATTATACTGCCAAAGCATATTAAGTAGGTTACTTTAGCCCCTAGAAATGTGCTTAACATACCAGGGCTGAAACTTTGCTATCTGGCAATCTTGTTGTGATCACCTCCTAAAGATATGACATAAAAGTCATCCTCACCTGCAGTATTTCCCGCTCAGGAAGAGCAATATGGAACTCAAATCGTGATTAATAACCCAAACACCCTCCCACCCCCCCCCCCACCCCTCTCCATCACTATAGTTGTGGCAGAGAATTTATTCAAAACCAAGACAGATGGCAAGAAAAGTTTTAGTTTCATAAAGAAAAAAAATCACCAAACAGCTATATGTCAAGAGGTGTAAGACCCTCTCAAGCCTATGGTTATAAACATTGCATGCATTGCATTGAATTCCAATTATGTAACTTTGGTTTGAATGTACCATAGTAGTTCACACTGACTGAGGTATGTAGTCACAACTTTTTAATACAGGTGGTGTCAACAAATCTGTGTCCACATTTGTTAGAACTTTGCATAATTTTTTTTATGTCGCTTTATGATATCTATATCACATTGCCTAATGCTTCATCATATGTTGTATTTATGTCGGATATTTTTCTTTTTCTACTCTCCTCTTTTTTCCATATTCCTTAAAGAAGGTCTTGATTGATGAAGGAAAAGGTAAGAATATTTTCATCAAAATAATATTAACAAAAATGTTAAGATATTATTATATTTAATATAGGAAGCAAACTTTCTACAAGTGTGTTGTCCATCTGTTATTTTGGGCATCCTTTGACAGGCGGGCACTTTATGCAAAGTCCCTAAAGTTTACACGTCTCTTGTTCTTAACTTCCAGTCATGCAATGTTTAGCTCAAAATAAAGGCTACTTGGCCACATTAATAGGAATTTGGAAAAACGTCTAGGGCCACAGGAAATACGGCTGCAATTTGCCCCGCCTGTTTGCTACAGATGGTTCGTTTGGTGTAGAACATAAAGAAAGTGTCTTTGACTTATCATTTGCAGTTTTTGGTGTTTTCGGTGATACTCTAATATTCGATGCAAAATACTAAAAAATTATCGTCGACTAATTATCGAACCACAGAGCTGCTTTTAGTGTCTCATTTTCAGTGAAGGTGATATAATCCTGGTCTCTGTTTGAGTTGATTAAACTTTTACCACCGGAATATTCTTTTAACGTTGACCCACTCACTCCCCCCCCCCCCACCATCCCTGATGTGATTTCTTATTGGTCCTTCCAGACTCATCTTCTCCGAGTGGTGACGTGGAGGATCAGAAGGTCTGGGATGATGAGGAGGATTCGGTATCCTACAGCTATTCATTCTTCCACTTCATGTTGGCTTTGGCGTCCTGTTACATCATGATGACCCTCACCAATTGGTTTGAGTAAGTTTAACAACCTGTTTTCCTATTTTCCTTAGCTTTTTTCCATTAATGTCTAGAAGTTACACAAAACTTACACATGTTCCCACCCGTTCATCATTACCTGTAGACAGGCATGAGCTTTTTTTGCATATTCGCGCAATATCCGTGATATCTTTTCTACCTCGGGGACAAAAACTATTATCCTAACACGCTGTAGCATACGCAAACTGGAGCCTATACCGCAATTTTTGCAAAGTTCCTTGATTTTTATTTACCCCAGGCTCATCCCTGTGTAGATGAAAACAGGTGCCTACTTTTTCCCTCTCTCAAGTTTTAAGACGAGATACATTTGTTAGGGGTACATGTCCTGGGAACAGTTTGAATGCTCTACACCAACATATATAATGGTTGTGTCCTCTTAATAGCAGCTTTGAAAGAGTTACTTTATTCACTTTTTAATAGTCTCATATGTCATCTTATATTCTCTTTCTTGTGGCACGGCGTATTCAAAGAAACACATGTATCATTTACCACACCTTGACACATGTTCCCGGTTGATTCGAGCAAAGAACGACGCCATTTCGCAGTGAATTATTTTTATCTGATACCACATGGCAAATTTGGCTATGTGATGTGGTGAACTTGCTAACACAAAGTGCAGAGATGTGTGGTAGTTTGCAGTAATTGAATGTAGACCAAATCTCATAGACCTTGTAAATCAATGAAGATTTCTTAATTCCGTATTCCTGAATTCAGTAATCCAAAGATTATTCAACGCAGCTGTAATGAGACGATTCGTTTATTTTGCTGTGATATGTTATTATCTGCTATCATCTGATACAATCTGTTTGTCTGTCTGACTGTCTGTCTGTCTGGTAAATAAAATCTTTGGTTTAACACTGGAAAACACTTCTTGCTTGAATACGTTCTTAATATCGAATGAACTCTATATACCGGCACATGACCGTAAAGACAGAACCAATGACAACAACAAATTTCAAACACATACTCCAAAGGCACGCACGCACACTCGCACAAACACGCACACGCGCAGTAGCACTGCAACTTTACATGACGCACACTTCGTAACAATACACAAACAGCACATCGTGTGAGCGCGTTTACAGACCTACAGGTAGCAGCACAAAATGTGGACCATAAATTTTTCCCTGTGATGGCAGAATTTGCTCATCAGAATGTTGATTGAAATCAGCAGAAATCCTCTTTTGGTAGTTGCTAAATGATTTCAACGCGCACAAACTAGCCTCGCCACTGTACAAATGGGCAGTTTAGAGCATCGGTTTTGCAAACTATAGAGCGCGACCCTAAGTGGGTCATGGAAATATATAGGGGGGGGGGGGTGTCACAAGGGCTTTCCAGACATCAAAGAAATGTATGTACAATTTTTGGAGCTTTCCGGGCGGAAATTAATCAGGTGATTTTTTTTTTAACATCAAGTCCATAGACCAAGCCACCTTTCACACATTACTGAGCATTGAATATCTGAGGGGTATTTGTGGATGGGAAGAGGGGGGGGAGGAGGAGGGGTCTGGTTGGTTGTGGTTCGGTCCTCATTAGCCTTAAAGTTGTGGACCTCTGCTCAAGCAAGAAGATCTTATCGTCCACGTATTTGATGTCATCTTATATTTTACCTCTTTCTCTGTCCTTACAGCCCGAACCTGGAAGACAAAGAATCCCTACTCGCTGGTGTAGGAGCTATGTGGGTCAAGATCATATCCAGTTGGGTCTGTTTGGGTCTCTTCGTCTGGACCCTGTTGGCCCCCCTGATTCTAAAAGAAAGAGATTTCTCTTAGAAGCATCTAGAGGAAACCTGCAACCGTTTCAAATGCAATTTACTTTTTAATGCTCTAAGTGTATTGGTGAAGGTGTATACTGTAGCTTTAAAGTAATAAACTAACTCGTAATTAACATCCACGTTATTATTCACTTCTTGGGTTGTTTGTTTTTTTTTTCTTTTTAAATTGCTAAATAATAGAGAGAGGGATAGGGAGAGAAATAAGAAAAGTTGCTGAATTTGAGTAATGGCTTATTTAAGCAGTCGAATAAATTATAGACATTTGAAGCTAAGTGTGGAGGTGGAACAAGTAATGTACTTGTAAGTCACTCTTTGAATCTTGTCATTACTATTCATCATAATACAGCATCTTTTAGTTTATAATATCTCCATTGGTGTTAGTAAAGGGAGTATGTTGAAATTGTGAATTTATTTGTGAAATATTTGATGTAAGCAAAGACATTTACGATGTAAATGTCACCAAGCAGACTTTTCTGCGGACGAGAGTACAAAATGTTTCTGTTGTCCTCTTTTTCGGGGGGAGGGGAGGGGGTGGGGGGAGGGGAGGGGGGTGTCTGTGCTATAACTGCAAAGTGAGAGTCACCCTTAAATGTTCATTTTATCCTCTTTCAGCTTTGTCTGTTATGCATCATGGTTCTTATTTTGCTGGCAAGGTCTAATTGAGAACTTTATAATCAAGAAACAATGATATATATCTCACAGTCATTTGAGTCTTAGAAGGTAGCTAGTAATCTAGTATCTTTCAACCAGGGAGTTGTTTGTTGCCGAAGGTCACTGCTCCGCAGTTCAACTTACGTAGTCGTTTTTATCAAGAATATTGTAAATGAAGGAAGAAGTTGCGCAAATGCATTTCGTTTATAAGGGGATTAGATCTTTGCTATTTTTGTACTACAAATAGCCATTAATTTTGTAATTTGCTGTCAAATGGTAAGGAGGTGGAGGAAGGTGTGGAAGGGTGAATTCTGTGGTGCTTCAGACAATGTAGTCGAACCAATCAACCTTTCCCTCCCCACCCCCCCCCCCACACGGAACCACCCACGCGGAACCACCCACGCCCTATTCTCTTCTTCTAAGAACATCACCCAAGTAATGTCAAATATTTCCCAGTAATTAACAGTTTTTCTCAGTCATTATAATATCCAAGAAATGGAAAATTAGTTTTGTAAATAAAAGTAGAAATACAATGAAGGTTAACATTAATCAGTAGGCTAAAAGGGGTAATATGCTAGAAAGTGTCAAAAAATGGTCATCAATGACTGAATGTTTACACAGAAACAGTACATGCCCTACCATCTTTGGAGTATTGTGTCTGTTAACAAAATCTACTTTGACCAGCCTAAAATGATCTGGGAATTACGGTATTCTGTGGAATTTTTCAGGACCAGAAAATGTCATCTTTAACACAACAATCTCTGCAAATTGGCCAAAATTTGGGCCCAAAAAAGTCACATCAACGTTATGATATGGTGCACTTAATAGTGAAGAAAACAGCTGTTTTTGACCACTGTGTAATGAAACACATTATACAGCAGAGGCAAAAAGGATCACCTTCAAAGAGAAAAAGTCTTGCCTCAAAAAATTATAGCAAGAACGAATTTATCTGTTCCTGGATGCTGTGAGTCATCAGATCATTTTCAGACATTGATGAAAGACTGACCTAGACTACTAAAATGATCCAGGCTGCATTAATGCATTCCCAGGGTGGCTTAAAAAAATGCTTTTTAAAGATTTCAGGATGATTGACCATTTCTGTGACCTTTTTAGCATATTTTGGGGCAGTATTGATGACTGACAAATGTAAAAAAAAAAAAAAAAAATTTTGTTTGTGACATTATGTTTTATTACTTTTTTTTTATTACATAAATAGTATATTTGGAGAGCTGAATCATCAAAAGGTGGAGGATAGAGGATATTTGAAAGAGAGATTTTTGGTTGATTTCACTGCTAATTAGGTGCATGCATGTTATTGTATTTCATTTGGTTGTATATTGTTGTTGATGTATCTCTCTGATAAATGTCAAATAAAATCTTTCCAAACTTGTGAACAATGGTGTGATCTTTTATTTACTTTGTAATGCCTTTTAAGTATAAATCAGGTTTTTTTTTATTATTGCTCGTCACATAATGGTAAAATGTTTTCCAGTAGAAAACGAAACACTGCCAAAATATGGATTATGGTCTTTTTTTTACCAGACCACAAGAAAGGTGGAATGAGCTTGTGGTGATTTGTTGAAAGGGTAAGGTCTTGTGGGGGGGGGGGGGGGGGGGGACTCTACAAATTTTGTTGACCAACATGAAGTGGTCTACTCTATGGACCATCTCTCTTGCCAAGAACTTTTGTAAGCATTAGACAGTTGTCAGTGGTCCTACTCAGTCTTGCAATGAGTACAGCTAGTAATGAAATTTTATTTTACAATGGGTCAAAGGTCAGCAAACCAATCAAAACACACGGAAAACTATGAAGGAAACATCCAGTACATTTTATCCAGTTCTTAATATTCCAAATTTACTTTCTCAAAAAATAAATAGAAAAAGAAGAATCTGTAATTTCCTATGGGAAAGGTTCTCGATATAGGATCTTTACAATGCGTGCATCCGGATAACTTTGAGGCTTCAGAAACACCTCTCACCGAGGCATCCTAACTTACAATGTTGGCTTATAGCTGGTACTATTGGCATGTAGGGTACACAACCGACTTCGACATTCTGGTACCCAGGTTTGCATTCAGTACATCATTCCAAATCTTCAGATTGTCTCACAAAGGGTGTGAAGACTCGTGCAAAAAGAAATGTCTGATGCCGGTAATCTGACCTATTTTCGTATGAGGTGTAACAGAAGTGTAAGACACCACCATCGATCCCGGAAAATACACACACAGCTTGTTTCCGTCGGTACTTAGATACTAGTGTATAGTCGATACATGCAGCTACGGTCAATACCCACAACACAGTGTACATAGCAGCGTGGACATCTCAGGTCTAGATAAAAGACAACAAGGTATCACGATTTATTACTGTCTGCATATTGTAGCGACAAGAAAGAAAACTTCACTTGCAAGCAACGGAAAGTTAACTTTTTCAGAGGGCGGTTTGGGGCGAGTCTTCAATGCCTTTAAAGCAGTCATTTCAGTTTATGATGGAAATTTCACCAAACATCAGTTTCAAAATAATATACTGAACTTCTTAATTAGGAGTAAAGCAGGATATTGTGAATTTCCAAATCAAAGTAAACCAAGGTACATCATGTCAGCTATGTGGAGTTGGAAACTGCAGTTTGAACAGTTAAAGGAGGGGAGGGATGGCGTTTAAAGGGATGGGGCGGTTTCATAGGAAAGGGGACAATTTGTTGTCGAAAAGGACAGTTTGTAGTGGAAAGGGACAATATGAAGCAGAGGGACAGTTTGAAGTGGAAGGGGACAATTTGAAGTGGGGGGACAGTCAGAAGTGGAAGGGGACAATTTGAAGCGGGGGACATTTAGAAGTGGAAGGTGACAAATGGAAGCAGAGGGACCGTTCGAAGTGGAAAGGGGACAATTTGAAGCAGGGAAATTTTGAAGTAGAACTAAGGGGACAATTTGAAGTGGGGGACAGTGGAAGGAACAATTTGAAGCAGAGGGACAGTTTGAAGTGGAAGGGGACAATTTGAAGCGGGGGACATGTTGAAGTAGAACTAAGGGGACAATATGAAGTGGGGGACAGTGAAAAGGGCAATTTGAAGCAGGGGACAATTTGAAGTAGGAAGGGGATATAAATTCTTTGAACAAAGAAGAATCTTGATAAGATACATTACAGCTTTACTTCCGTCAATCATCAAATGTATTTTCTTTTCTACCAGGCAAGCCAATAACAAAGTAAGTAAAATTCTTCAAAACACAATCATGAAAACTATCAATTTTAATGTAAGGTAAACACTGTGCCTAATAACTGGCCAACAAAAGGGCCAGATAAATCTGCCAGGCATTTCAAAACGATGCTCAGAGAGGTGAATTCCTTTCCAGAAACATTGACTCATGTAAAGCTTACTATCAAGCCTTGGATTAATAAACATGCGTATGTGACAACGATGTGATTAATAATGGTAGCCTAGGCTTAGTACAATTTATTAAAAAACTTGGTCCAGCAAATTGTTCACATGGGTGTCACAAGGATTGCTACTGACCCTGATGAAATGCCCACTGTTGAAATTGTGGATAGTGGATCGTGTTTCAACCTTGAATGGTTAAAGAAATGTTTTCTGCTATTCAGAGTATTTCAGTGGCAAAATTTTCACTTTTGAAGTTTAGAAACAAGCGTATCCTAGTGAGGAATGCATTACAATTCCAGTTGTTGTTATTAATCGTCACATATTTCAAACATTTAGTGAAACAAACGTGCGTGATGTCCAGAATTTCTCCAAGGGTGGGGGGGGGAGGGAGGAATTGTTTGAAAATACATCAACCCTTGATACTCGAGTAGGGAGGGATAACTTAACAACTGTAAAATGAATGGAATGCACTTCAGAGTGCAGGCTAATAAATTGACCACAGTTGATGAGTGTTGTTATCATCAAACTTACAGATCTGAAAATTAATTTCCATTGCTGAAATTTTTTCTGGCAGATGGGAGGGGGCAGGCCCCCAGGATCCACCAATTAATTTCAAGTCTTACATATATATTACTTGCACCGTAGTCAATCAACTGTAGCAATGCACAGCAAATATGGAAGTAAAAAGTGAGTAGGAATGGACAGCAAATTCAAATCTGAGGTATCAACTCATCCCCTGGCACGCTGCTCACTCATCAACTGCTTCACTCTGTTCACAGACAGCAGTGGCTCTTCTCTGGTCAGATTTTTGCCAATTCTCAGTTTGACCTCACCTCTTCAGGTCATCGTCAGACGTGAAGAAGCTCTTGACCTTCTGGAAGATGTTTTTGTCTAAATATTCCATTTCTTGCATGGTAGCTGTAAGAAAACCGACGTAAACAAACATTGGAAAACCGACTGCAGAGTAATATTATAAAAACTTGAAAGAGCAATTGAAATATTTGGCTTCTGACTGGCGCTCCTCGACAAAGAAGTTGCTATAATAGGGATCGCCACTGACTGAGGGCCGCATAGCTCTAGTTGGTAGAGCGCTGGGCTCGTAACCCAGAGGTCACTGGTTCCAATCACATTCTAACCCAAAATTTCTGTCTTCTTTACAATGAAAAAAAAAAAGAACAAATTTCCTGTGAGATGGAAACAAGCTGATTTTACACACATTGCACTGTTTTCTGTTTTTCAGGTTTGAGGACATGTATCATGTATGTATCCATGACAACAACTATGCAAATCATATATAATGAATATTCACTGTCAAAATCATGGTATGCAGTTACATAACTTAAGGCCTGTCAACTCTCCCTTTTCACCAGGATTCTCCCAGTTTTCAACGTAATCTCACAGTCTCCTGATTGTATAATTTGCTAATCTCCAGCAAAATGTGATCCTTTTTTGCTTGATTGGCAATCTGAAATTGGCCACATTTTTACATTTTACTTGCATTAGGAACATTGGGAAAATCCATTTTGTATTGGGGGAATATAATGTTAGAGAATGCTCATGCCATTGTGTTCTGCAGAACTCATGTTGATGTGACAATTCATTTTACGTAACCTAAATATTATTGCAGAGGTGACGTGCAAAAGCCAATAAAAAAAATCCATGTTATTCATATATTTACATGATTAGGTCTTAGTTGGATTTTGTCCACATTTTTCCTTATTTTTCCCCAAATCTCCCTATTTTTGGAGAATGGAAAAAACTGTAAATCTCCCTTTGAAAGACAGGTTCAGCAGGTCGGTAACCTTACTGCTGTACAAATGTATTGTTATACAATACCAACCTGTAGCCATCACCATGTTACATTCTTCAGCAGTGGAACCAGTGGCTGATGTCTCCTTCACCCTAGGGAACTAAATCAGAGAAAAGATCAGAATTAAAGCAAATTAGTTATCTTTACAACTGCAGGAGTCACATTGGAGAGGCTCTACAAATTCTCAGAAGAGGTGGGGGGGGGGGGAGAGGGTGGGGTCTGGAGGCAAGTAACACTAGAAACTGAAATAACTATTGAAGTAGCGGAATGTAAGAAAACACCTGTAAGGGTAAGAATGCCCATGCACAAAATGTCTCCACTACAGGAAACTTTTTTTTGGACAAAATTCGGAGAGGTACAAAGGCAACCCTGTTTTGTGTTACATGCCACCACCATTAATTTTAGTTTTCTTACCTTCTTCCTATTGTGGTCTGTGTTTAAACGTTGCAATGCTTCATATTGTCTATCACAGTCTTTCTCGTTGATCTGAATAACACAAAAAAGAAAGCAGTAATAATGGATTATGTCACATTTGTCGCTGGTTGGTTTATTTTGGAATGTACCATTCCATAATGGGTTGGCATCGAGTGTAACGATGGTGAAAGTTCGACAAAGGTCAGGGATTAATAATAATATAACTAATAGTAATTTTCCACTTTCAAATAGGTTTGTGATGTGAAGTGTCGTTGTCAAAATATTTTGAAATCGACAAAACAACGACTGTTTAGATTGTACACAAATACAACACACCCCTACGTAATAGTCCAATATTCCAACCGGCGATGAATGGGACATGATGTGAAATAACAAGGGGTGATGAAAATCTGTTAAAAGTTTTAATGAAACAAGATAAGAGGCAGAGTTCTGCACCAAGGTTCTCAGTTCTGTGTATGGTCAAGGTAGCAGGCACTTGTGCAATGAATAGGTCAGTATGTCTACTTTAGTCTTGCTTGGCTCATTTGTGTAGTTATCTTGACATTATGACGTGGTCCAAGATGAAAACACTTAAGACTGTTTAAGACGATCCAGAACTAAACACTTTGTCATCTAAATGATACAACAACAGTTCAAGTTCTACATCCAGTGATCAATTTTCTTCCTCCCCCACCACCTCCCACACAGAGCCTAAGGCAACAAACCTGTCCACAAAAACTTTGGGTGGAATTTCAGTATGATGCACCTTTTATATGTCATCAGAAATGCCATAATCTGAGCATTGCAGTCCATGTGTCATGGCTTTGAAAATTGAGTCGATTGAGTATTCACTGCCGAAGCAGCTTATCTCTTCGGCCAAATGAATGCGGCTTTATTTACATGATCACTCTTTCGATTAGTCGAAGCAGACTTCGGCCTTCAATAGTCAATACTTTAGTAAAACTTCAAAATCTGCTTTATTGCCTCCAATTATAGCACGCTATAGCTAGGAAAGTTTGTGATTACGTAATCCACCTGCCACGGTCGTAAATCTACCTCGGGCTCTAAAATTAGCCTGCTTAGCTTCTAAACACCATTAGCCTCTTCTTGTAAACAGTGTGTGGAAATATGTTCATATCTACAGTGTAGTTAATCATACAGCGTTCACACAAAGACCCTCATACTTGTAAGAAAAATATGTGGCAGACGTTGCAGACTAATTGCTATAAAGAGATCATTTTACGACCAAGGCCAGTCGAATATGTTATCTCAAGAAACTTTTTCATGATAGCGTGCTATCGTCGGGGTCTATACAGCAGACCTTTAAGTTGATATCAAATATTGCAGATGATGTGCTATAGATTGCTGGTATTACGAATGCTTCTTGGCTTGCTTTGATATAAATACTGCCTGGCAAACGTTGGAACCGTCTAAAATTGACATTTGTGTACCATACTCACATAAATTAAAATACAGTTCTTGACGCATGGGTCCTAGCTTAGGCTACATCATAATACCTGTTACCTAACACTACAGTAACGTTTGAAAGTGGCATAGGCCTTGGGCCTATTAAGATTGTAAATTTATTATTTTGATCAAATCATAAAATATCTCCTGACCTTCGTGTTAGGTCCTTCTCGAAACGCTGCAGCTATTGCCTGCCTCAAATGAACCCCGAAATCTCGACCAGCCTTTGTTGGATCAATCGGCCAATTTTCTGCGAGACGAAGGAATTTTCTGTATCTGGTGGCTGCCATTTGCTCTGTCGCCGTGTGTACACAGAACACCCACCTGAAGTTAGCAGGATATTCTGCTAGCAGGATATTCTGTGTACAAAGTCAACGTGGAAATTTGGGAGTTGCAGCGTGTACAAAGTCAATGAGAAAACTTTTGTTGCCAGGGTGACCAGCGACATGTGACAAATAAACGCTAGATTTGCAAAAATAAAACCACAGAAAACACTAACTTGTGTACTGTTTCAAATAATACGTAGCACTGATTCATATGATGGGTGGTCAAGTGATCATTTTTAATAACAAGTTATAACGGTTTATCATGAAATTATCATGGCTAATTAGAGTCAAATTGCATAAGCTTAACATATTTATGCCGCACCAAACATACTAGAATTTGATAGATACGACCACTGGCTTCGTAGCAGGAAACATTTTGACCCCCTCATTGCCGTCCGTATCCCCAAAGAGGGCCCTATTCTCTCGATAGTCGTAATATCAGTATAGTACTAAGACTGTCTAATTACAGTCAAATTGCATAAACTGAACATATTTATGCCGGACCAAAAATACTGGATTTTCATAGATACGACCCCTGGCTTCCTAACAGAATACATTTTGACCCCCTCATTGCCGTCCGTATTCCCATAAAAGGGCCCTATTCTCTCGATAGTCGTAATATGAGTATTGTACTAAGACTGGCTAATTATAGTCAAATTGCATAGACTGAACATATTTATGCCGGACCAAACATACTGGGTTTCCATAGATACGACTCCTGGCTCCCTGACAGGATACATTTTGACACTCCCATTGCCGTCCGTATCCCCAAAGAGGGCCCTATTCTCTCGATAGTCGTTATATCAGTATTGTACTAAGACTGGCTAATTAGAGTCAAATTGCATAAGCTTACCATATTTATGCCGCACCAAACATACTAGAATTTGATAGATACGACCACTGGCTTCGTAGCAGGAAACATTTTGACCCCCTCATTGCCGTCCGTATCCCCAAAGAGGGCCCTATTCTCTCGATAGTCGTAATATCAGTATAGTACTAAGACTGTCTAATTACAGTCAAATTGCATAAACTGAACATATTTATGCCGGACCAAACATACTGGGTTTTGGTAGATACGACCCCTGGCTCCCTGACAGGATACATTTTGACACTCCCATTGCCGTCCGTATCCCCAAAGAGGGCCCTATTCTCTCGATAGTCGTAATATCAGTATTGTACTAAGACTGGCTAATTATAGTCAAATTGCATAAACTGAACATATTTATGCCGGACCAAACATACTGGATTTTCATAGATACGACCCCTGGCTCCCTAACAGAATACATTTTGACCCCCTCATTGCCGTCCGTATTCCCATAAAAGGGCCCTATTCTCTCGATAGTCGTAATATGAGTATTGTACTAAGACTGGCTAATTATAGTCAAATTGCATAGACTGAACATATTTATGCCGGACCAAACATACTGGGTTTTGGTAGATACGACCCCTGGCTCCCTGACAGGATACATTTTGACACTCCCATTGCCGTCCGTATCCCCAAAGAGGGCCCTATTCTCTCGATAGTCGTAATATCAGTATAGTACTAAGACTGGCTAATTACAGTAAAATTGTATAACTGTACATATTTATGCCGGACCAAACATACTGGGTTTTGGTAGATACGACCCCTGGCTCCCTGACAGGATACATTTTGACACTCCCATTGCCGTCCGTATCCCCAAAGAGGGCCCTATTCTCTCGATAGTCGTAATATCAGTATTGTACTAAGACTGGCTAATTATAGTCAAATTGCATAAACTGAACATATTTATGCCGGACCAAACATACTGGATTTTCATAGATACGACCCCTGGCTCCCTAACAGAATACATTTTGACCCCCTCATTGCCGTCCATATTCCCATAAAAGGGCCCTATTCTCTCGATAGTCGTAATATGAGTATTGTACTAAGACTGGCTAATTATAGTCAAATTGCATAGACTGAACATATTTATGCCGGACCAAACATACTGGATTTTCATAGATACTCTCCATGGCCCCGTATCAGGAATGATTTCGACCCCCTCATTGCCGTCCGTATCCCCAAAGAGGGCCCTATTCTCTCGATAGTCGTAATATCAGTATTGTACTAAGACTGGCTAATTACAGTCAAATTGCATAGACTGAACACATTTATGCCGGACCAAACGTACTGGATTTTCATAGATACGACCCCTGGCTCCCTAACAGAATACATTTTGACCCCCTCATTGCCGTCCGTATCCCCATAAAAGGGCCCTATTTTCTCGATAGTCGTAATATGAGTATTGTACTAAGATTGGCTAATTACAGTCAAATTGCATAGATTGAACATATTTATGCCGGACCAAACATACTGGATTTTCATAGATACTCTACATGGCCCCGTATCAGGAATGATTTCGACCCCCTCATTGCCGTCCGTATCCCCCAAAAGGGCCCTATTCTTTCGATAGTCGTAATATCAGTAAGTACTAAGACTGGCTAATTACAGTCAAATTGCATTAAATGAACATATCTATGCCGGACCAAACATACTGGATTTTCATAGATACTTTCCATGGCCCCGTATCAGGAATTATTTCGACCCCCCGCCCCATTGCCGTCCGTATCCCCAAAGAGGGCCCTAATCTCTCGATAGTCGTAATTTCAGTATAGTACTAATACTGGTGTAATGTCCATGATATACAATGTGCTACCCCTTTAAGTAACTGCAGCTAGGCTCATTTATAATCTGTGGTCTCGTTGCTGTGGCCTTTTGACCTCTCTCCCTCCAGTAGTCGATACTCTTATCTTTATACTTAAACAATGTATGATTCACCCTGTTTGTTCCCACTGTATTAAATTCATGTACATATTATTATTAAGAAGTAGAACTGATTTAGAAATAGAACCAACAAGTCGAATACAATATACTGCCAGTGCATTATTTTGGAGTAGAGAACTTTACAACTCGCAAATTACGGTCAAATTGCATAACCTTAACATATTTATGCCGGACCAAATATTTGCACAATGCTGGATCAAACTGCTCCAACGTTTAATACAGGGGATTTTGAAATGCAGCGTTTGGTCAAGACAAATTGGTGAAAACGCGGAATACCATGTCCCCACCACTGAAAAAGTTGATGGGGACGCGTCCCGCTGTCCCCACCAGGATCTGCGCCCATGTATATAACACCCGTGCATATATTAGCACCCAACAAAGATTGGCTAATTGTTAAAGTCTGCATGCAGGTGCATCGCTGGAACATTTTCTATGGGTGTAGGGTATCATTTTGCCGACTGAACTTGAGTTATGTGCCGACAATCCGACAATGCGCGAATCGCCAACAGAGCGCGAAGCGCGACGTCGACAACGTGGGTGCAGGATTCGGTTCTATCACCACTGGTGGAGTTCCTGGGCGATTAGGATGATTAGTTCCTTAAAGAGGATTCCTTATTATAGGCGGTTACAACTGTTGAATCTCACCACACTGGAGCTTAGGAGGTTACGTGGGGACTTGATCCAGGTTTTCAAGATTGTGTATGGTTTCGACAATTTATCCTTTACCGACTTTTTCATGTTTGCTAACAGTAGTTGTACTAGAGGTCATTGTCTTAAACTCCAAAAGTCGCATAGTAGGATTAATATTCGGCATAATTTTTTTTCTAATAGGGTTGTGAATGAGTGGAATGGTTTGCCTGAGAAAGTTGTACTTGCAAGTATAGTGTCAATGGGTTTAAGAATGCTTTGGACAAGCACTTTAAGCATTGTAATCGGGTCTGAGTGTTTGTGTCTTCAGTTTTTTTTCCTCTCTCTATAGGGTCCTTGATGGGGACTTAAGTGTCCCTCCTGATCCTTTTTTCTACTAAACTAAACTAAACTAACCAACTAGAATAAGTAAACACAACAAGCACCGTGGTCGAAGGTGAACACATTTAAATCCTGACTGTGGTCTAGGGAGCATACTACTAATAACATCACTAACATCATAATGTAATAATATGATAATATAATATAATAATTATAGTTTCCTAATTGCATGATAGACAAAATAATATCAACGTATTGTAGCGGGAAAATAAATGTTAATGTTATTTATAAGGTTAAGGCTACGCGTAGCTAAAAAATTACTCAAGTACCGTATACGTAGTGTAAGCACTGACATGTGGAGAGAGTGTAGTCGGCAGTTCAAATGGTCATTGAAGGCCGGTTATTGGGCGTATATGCGTACAAGTTGACTTTGTTTGTGGTCACTCGTAGACAAATTCGGATCGAACCGCTGTTTTAGAAAGAGGTACTGGCAACATTTGGGAGCACTCATCCAGATGGGCCCGTGGAAAATGTGTGTCCGGCATGACGTAACTGGAAATTATAATGCAACCAAAGGTATAGCTTACCAAGTGGTGGCCAAGGGCATGTCCCTACTAGATGCTCACAGCAACCTCGCTACTTTAAAGGGTTTTACGTCGTACAATAAAACATAGTGATATGATGTTACTGGTTTATGGCCCGGTTGTTAATTATGCCAAATAATTATAAGTAGTTAAATAGTAGCAATTAAATATAAGTAGTTTTTTTTATCCTACATACTACATGCGTGTCGTTAACTGTGTACATATTGAAGTATATCATGTAGTATAGACAATTACATCCGACCTAGCTTATAAATGTTGCGATAGTATCGTGTATTTGGACCAATTTATTTATGTATTATAGACCATTGGCCCAGATAGTATGAAACAACAAAACTTCGTGAGCATATACTGGTACTCCAAGGTTTAACTTATGAGGTCTTTATTAAACCTATGGTAGTTTTTACTGAAAATCAAGGTAAGCCATTTCGACAAATCATCATAAATTACCAATCACAATGTAAGTAAGTACTCAGAACTTCAGATCCATAACCAGAAAGAAGAGGTCAAAATAAAGGAAACGAATCCTCATTATTTTTTAAAATTTATTTTATGCACAGATCTGGCCTGCTCTTAAAAATTGGTCCCGTTTGGCGTTTACATGACCCTCTAAACCAATTTATGCTGAATAGCAATACTGCACGATTTTGAGTTTTCTATAATACTAAAGATCTTAAATGAAGTCATAGTGTATTTCCAATGTGTTCCCAAATGATCACCAAGGCAGTTATATTTTGTTCAACGTTGACTGTTAGCACCTATTGAGCTATACCCAATTCCATTATAAAGTACGTTAGGGCAAATAATATAGTGAGGCGGTGCAATTAAAATGAGACCATATCTGCCTATAGCATCTACCACGACGAGATGAATTTTATGTTACCATATCCCTGACCTTAAATAGCACCCGTTCAATGTCCCACCGTTGGGCTCCACGAAAGTTACTTAAGTTAATAAGATAAATGGATGAATAAACAATACAAAGAGATATATTACTTGTATGTTTGTTTCTCACATTTTTTTAATCGGTGTCGAAGGCGAACTGGCGAAAGGAATCTATGTAGTCATGATTGTATGTGTGTGCGTGTGTATGTCTGTGACGCTGCTTCTAAACACGATAAGTAAAGAACGCAAATGTCTACAATACCTGACATGTATGTTGCCCATATTGTTCTTAGTGCTGTTCCAAGGTCATTTGGGGTCAACAGATTCAAACAATGAAAACCTTGTAAACACGTGAACTTGATAAGACAAGGTCATTAGAGGCTCATATTTGGTATGTAAGTTATGAAAAATTTGGATGTAATCGGCAGCCGCTCTTAAGTTAGATTTATACTATTATAACCATCTTGGAAAGAATGGAGCCTTCTTTAGGGATATAGACGGCAATGAGGGGGTTGAGTTGTTCCGTATAGGGGGCTATAGGGGTCATATCTATCAAACTCCATTATATTGGCTCCGGCATAAATATGTGCAGGCTATTCCATTTGGCTGTAATCGGCCGCCAATCTTAGACTTTTACTTATATTACCACTATCGAGACAAAAGGGCCTTCTTTGGGAATACACACGGCAATGATGGGGTAAAGATATGTCCTGATACGGGGCCAGGGGTCGCATCTACAAAAATCCAGTATGTTTTGTCCGGCATAAATATGTTGAGGTTATGCAATTTGGCTGTAATCGGCCGCTAATCTTAGAGTAAAACTAATTTATTCGATAGAATAGGGCCCTCTTTGGGCATACGGACGGCAATGAGGGGGGTCAAAATCATTCCTGATACGGGGCCATGGAGAGTATCAATGAAAATCAAGTATGTTTGGTCCGGCATAAATATGTTCAGTCTATGCAATTTGACTGTAATTAGCCAGTCTTAGTACAATACTGATATTACGACTATCGAGAGAATAAGGCCCTCTTTGGGCATACGGACGGCAATGAGGGGGGTCAAAATCATTCCTGATACGGGGCCATGGAGAGTATCAATGAAAATCCACTATGTTTGGTCCGGCATAAATATATTCAGTCTATGCAATTTGACTGTAATTAGACAGTCTTAGTACAATACTCATATTACGACTATCGAGAGAATAGGGCCCTTTTATGGGGATACGGACGGCAATGAGGGGGTTAAAATGTATTCTGTTAGGGAGCCAGAGGTCGTATCTATGAAAATCCAGTATGTTTGGTCCGGCATAAATATGTTCAGTCTATGCAATTTGACTGTAATTAGACAGTCTTAGTACAATACTGATATTACGACTATCGAGAGAATAGGGCCCTCTTTGGGCATACGGACGGCAATGAGGGGGTCAAAATCATTCCTGATACGGGGCCATGGAGAGTATCAATGAAAATCAAGTATGTTTGGTCCGGCATAAATATGTTCAGTCTATGCAATTTGACTGTAGTTAGCCAGTCTTTGTACTATACTGATATTACGACTATCGATAGAAAAGGGCCCTTTTATGGGGATACGGGCGGCAATGAGGGGGTCAAAATATATTCTGTTAGGGAGCTAGAGGTCGTATCTATGAAAATCCAGTATGTTTGGTCCGGCATAAATATGTTCATTTTATGCAATTTTACTGTAATTAGCCAGTCTTAGTACAATACTGATATATCAACTATAGAGAGAAGAGGGCCCTTTTATGGGGATACGGACGGCAATGAGGGGGTCAAAATGTATTCTGTTAGGGAGCCAGAGGTCGTATCTATGAAAATCCAGTATGTTTGGTCCGGCATAAATATGTTCAGTCTATGCAATTTGACTGTAATTAGACAGTCTTAGTACAATACTCATATTACGACTATCGAGAGAATAGGGCCCTTTTATGGGGATACGGACGGCAATGAGGGGGTCAAAATATATTCTGTTAGGGAGCCAGAGGCCGTATCTATGAAAATCCAGTATGTTTGGTCCGGCATAAATATGTTCAGTCTATGCAATTTGACTGTAATTAGCCAGTCTTAGTACAATACTCATATTACGACTATCGAGAGAATAGGGCCCTCTTTGGGCATACGGACGGCAATGAGGGGGTCACAATGTATTCTGTTAGGGAGCCAGGGGCCGTATCTATGAAAATCCAGTATGTTTGGTCCGGCATAAATATGTTCAGTCTATGCAATTTGACTGTAATTAGACAGTCTTAGTACAATACTCATATTACGACTATCGAGAGAATAGGGCCCTCTTTGGGCATACGGACGGCAATGAGGGGGTCACAATGTATTATGTTAGGGAGCCAGAGGTCGTATCTATGAAAATCCAGTATGTTTGGTCCGGCATAAATATGTTCAGTCTATGCAATTTGACTGTAATTAGACAGTCTTAGTACAATACTCATATTACGACTATCGAGAGAATAGGGCCCTCTTTGGGCATACGGACGGCAATGAGGGGGTCACAATGTATTATGTTAGGGAGCCAGAGGTCGTATCTATGAAAATCCACTATGTTTGGTCCGGCATAAATATGTTCGGTCTATGCAATTTTACTGTAATTAGACAGTCTTAGTACAATACTCATATTACGACTATCGAGAGAATAGGGCCCTTTTATGGGGATACGGACGGCACTGAGGGGGTCAAAATATATTCTGTTAGGGAGCCAGAGGCCGTATCTATGAAAATCCAGTATGTTTGGTCCGGCATAAAAATGTTCAGTCTATGCAATTTGACTGTAATTAGCCAGTCTTAGTACAATACTGATATTACGACTATCGAGAGAATAGGGCCCTCTTTGGGCATACGGACGGCAATGAGGGGGGTCACAATGTATTATGTTAGGGAGCCAGAGGTCGTATCTATGAAAATCCAGTATGTTTGGTCCGGCATAAATATGTTCGGTCTATGCAATTTTACTGTAATTAGACAGTCTTAGTACAATACTCATATTACGACTATCGAGAGAATAGGGCCCTTTTATGGGGATACGGACGGCACTGAGGGGGTCAAAATATATTCTGTTAGGGAGCTAGAGGCCGTATCTATGAAAATCCAGTATGTTTGGTCCGGCATAAAAATGTTCAGTCTATGCAATTTGACTGTAATTAGCCAGTCTTAGTACAATACTGATATTACGACTATCGAGAGAATAGGGCCCTCTTTGGGCATACGGACGGCAATGAGGGGGTCAAAATCATTCCTGATACGGGGCCATGGAGAGTATCAATGAAAATCAAGTATGTTTGGTCCGGCATAAATATGTTCAGTCTATGCAATTTACTGTAGTTAGCCAGTCTTTGTACTATACTGATATTTCGACTATCGAGAGAATAGGGCCCTTTTATGGGCATACGGACGGCAATGAGGGGGTCAAAATGTATTCTGTTAGGGAGCCAGAGGCCGTATCTATGAAAATCCACTATGTTTGGTCCGGCATAAATGTGTTCAGTCTATGCAATTTGACTGTAATTAGCCAGTCTTAGTACAATACTCATATTACGACTATCGAGAGAATAGGGCCCTCTTTAGGGATACGGACGGCAATGAGGGGGTCAAAATGTATCCTGTTAGGGAGCCAGGGGTCGTATCTATCAAAATCCAGTATGTTTGGTCCGGCATAAAAATGTTCAGTCTATGCAATTTGACTGTAATTAGCCAGTATTATTACAATATTGATATTACGACTATCGAGAGAATAGGGCCCTCTTTGGGCATACGGATGGCAATGAGGGGGTCAAAATCATTCCTGATACGGGGCCATGGAGAGTATCAATGAAAATCCAGTATGTTTGGTCCGGCATAAATATGTTCAGTCTATGCAATTTACTGTAGTTAGCCAGTCTTTGTACTATACTTATAATTCGACTATCGAGAGAATAGGGCCCTTTTATGGGCATACGGACGGCAATGAGGGGGTCACAATGTATTCTGTTAGGGAGCCAGGGGTCGTATCTATGAAAATCCAGTATGTTTGGTCCGGCATAAATATGTTCAGTCTATGCAATTTGACTGTAATTAGACAGTCTTAGTACAATACTGATATTACGACTATCGAGAGAATAGGGCCCTCTTTGGGGATACGGGCGGCAATGAGGGGGTCAAAATATATTCTGTTAGGGAGCTAGAGGTCGTATCTATGAAAATCCAGTATGATTGGTCCGGCATAAATGTGTTCAGTCTATGCAATTTGACTGTAGTTATCCAGTCTTTGTACTATACTGATATTACGACTATCGATAGAAAAGGGCCCTTTTATGGGGATACGGGCGGCAATGAGGGGGTCAAAATATATTCTGTTGGGGAGCTAGAGGTCGTATCTATGAAAATCCAGTATGTTTGGTCCGGCATAAATATGTTCAGTTTATGCAATTTGACTTTAATTAGACAGTCTTAGTACAATACTGATATTACGACTATCCAGAGAATAGGGCCCTCTTTGGGCATAAGGACGGCAATGAGAGGGTGAAGATGTGTCCTGATACGGGGCCAGGGGTCGCATCTACAAAAATCCAGTATGTTTTGTCCGGCATAAATATGTTTAGGTTATGCAATTTGGCTGTAATCGGCCATGTATGCATACACAAAGGTTCAATTACCTAAAAATATATTAAATACAAATTTGGCCTTTTTTTTTGGTCCCAATTTGACCGACAATGTATCCGGAAAACTGGCAACCCTGCTTCAACCAAATATCCTGCTAGCAGAATATCCTGCTAACTTCAGGTGGGTACACAGAACTTGTATAAATCTTTCCGTGGTGTTGTATTGTGGTTACATACTATTTTGCCATTATATAATTTGTAGTGTTAAACTGTAAGACCATTTGTCAGCTTCGTGAAAATGCTGAATTGCGCAATGTATCGGCTATGAAGGGAGACACTCCGCCCACAGAGATTTGCTAAAGCATCGAACCTGTAGCAAATCATTGCTCGGCACCACAACTATAAACGGCTGGGCCAGTTTGCTTCAAAGGTCAAGCCTTGATGGAAGGTGCCTTATGATAGGAACTTGTGTCTCATAGACCTCCGAAACGAAATGTAAAAAATCAGAGGTGAAATTAAAGATTTTTTTTGCTATAAATTTTAAGGGGAAACATTGGACTGACTTCCAACCCCCAAGCTATATAATGTGGATGTCTTACTATCAAAATATGTGGTTAACATAGTGCCTGAGGTCAAAGGTGATTTAGTCAAAAGTGAAATGTATAATTTTAATGCAATTTTGAGTCAATAGCTAAAGGGCTTAACAGGTTTTCTTTAATAAACATAATAACTATGTAACGTACTCGTATACGTGCTCCATCTCCCTTCTCCTCAACCCAACCTCCTACCCAAGGGCGTAGGAACCGGGGGGCTGGGGGGGCGCCAGCCCCCCAGTGAAAAATGTGGAGGGGCGGAAGTATCATTCCGCCCCCCCCCCCCCCCGCTCCGCAAGTCAGAAAACCCCTTTATCATTTCCAAATGAGAAAAAAATCTCATTTGGAGCACCAAATTGCATCTAAGGCCAGGTGAAAATACAAAATTAAGTTTACAAAATGGAGTGGGTGTTGAAGTGTGCTATATTGCACCAAATTGCATCTGAGGCCACCTGGAAATGCAAAAAATTCCTCCCCCATGCCGGCCATCAGTCTTCAGCCCCACACTCAAAAGTACCTTCCTACGCCACTGCTCCTACCACTGTATCCTCGTTATCTGTCAGACTGAACCTGGACACGACCTGTTAGTATGTATTAAACTGTAGAATTTTCTACATGGCCTCCCAAATTATTTTCAGCATTGAACTTTACATGGGCTTGCATGACACTACTATAGGTATCGTAGATGGCAATTTAAGCAGCGCAATGAGCATTTCTCTGACCGTCCACCCGACCCTTACACCGTACCCATCCCACCGCACCCCACCCTACCCCTCCCCGGCCGTCCCATCCCACCACTATCCACTCCCCATAATCATCAAGCCTGACAGGGTCGGAAGTGTCCCTTCTGGAATTCACGCGTACCGTCAGCAGTCCATATCAAGCTGTTATAAACACGTTTACCAACACGTAATACACCATTTCAATACCAGACCATATGTGTACGAGATAGAGTGGCATTACTACTACGCATGCAGGTACGCGAGGAAGTTAAAGTCAATACATTGCTTCTGTCAAAGATGTGACCTGTCGCAGCCATGATCAACTTTGGAGACCCACTTGAATATTAAAACTTTTCAGGTCCCAGAACTGCATGGCACTGTGAGCAGGTGCGACGGAGCCGGGGAGGGGGAAACGGCACGTCCCCACCCATACAAGCACTCTCTCAGATAATAATGTCAAAATAGTCATTGCTTTAATAAAAAAACGTCTACAATATCTTATAACTAAAAATATGTTTTTTCTCACTTCATAAACAACAGATGTTTCAAAGCAGGAGCTCGTCACGATATGCAAATCAAAAAAAAAAAAGATAAATGTATAGGCATACGGCCGGGCCTATTTTGAGTTGATGTAAAGTCGCTTGTTTCATAATCTGTGACTTGCTTGTGCAGGAACTGCCGAACTGACCATAATTAGATGGAATTTGTGAATGACTTCCCTGTAAGGGGATAAGGGCCTATCTTAAAATCAATTATGGCCAACGCTCAGCAGCTGGTGTAGAGAAAGCATCTGCACTAATTACATTTTATTTCCGAGCCTTCAAAACATCAACCTTTGCTTCAGTTCACAAGCTGTTTTCTTCTTCTTTGCAATGACAGATGCTATTTCTGTGTTTTAGATAGGAAGTTAAGGAAATCATATCTTAGAAGAATGCATACACCTCACCAGTTTTGCTTCGATAAGCAGTTATTACATGAAATTGGTTGGTATTATGAAAACGTTGTAGAGCAGTGTTGCATAACATATTTTGCATGATCTTTGTAAATTGCATGAATATATGCATAGGACGTATTCATAATTTCTTTTCAAAACTCAGTCACTGAAAAAACAACCTTAGCAAAGCTCAAGAAATACATTTATGCAACTGAACTTATCACAACATGGTTCAAATTTAGTTAATTGCAGGTTTGCTTTCCCTGTTGTTTTTGCATAAGAACAATTGATTTTGTTTTACATGGGTGTGCCTGTTTACAACCTTTTTTCGCAGTGTCAGGCTCACGCCCGCCCCGAGTTGCCTGAATATGATGACGTTTGATCACGTGACGCAATGACGGCACATGTAAGTAGTCCGCCATTGTTTTGATACGTACAGCACAACGTTACTTCGTCAATTCCCAGTTGGATTTTTGAACTTTTGATCCGCCGGAATTTATAGACTTTGGCTCTGTTTGGATCAAGCGATCATTGAATTTACAAACTGTTCAGAATTTGACTCTTGACACGTTGAAAACTTTCAGAAATTTAGGCAATGTCTGCAGCCGGCAATGTTGAACAGGTTTGTGTGCCTAACTTGGGATTGTCAATGCAATTTTGTACGGAAGTAAACACTCTTGTGGTTGTTGAAAGCTATAGGGAAATATATACTTAGGCCATTTGATTTGGCTTCTACCTGCGTTGTAGTACCTGGCAGTGGCAATGTAGTGTAATAGTAAGCGACATAGCAGTAGCTTACTACATTGCAACTTATGTAGCTAACGTAGTTATATAACTTAATGACACTTATACTTGTCTTCGCTGTATTGAGTGGCTTGGATGAAAGGATGTCAGATATGAATTTCCAAATGGTTGTTTTTAAGTTGTTTTTTGGATTTTCATATTTGTTTGTCATTATTGTCTCAAAAGGAGTTTCAGTGCTTCCTGTGTGCTCAGTAGTCACTGCTAATGTAAATACAAATGGAAGGGCATTTCCAAGTACCCATTATAGTTGTCTGCAAAAATATGTAGCAAAAGAGCAATGACCAATATGTACACTGTTACAGAGATGTTGAAGTTGGTGAATAGAAAATCTGCTTTGGGGTTGATACCAATTATTTTAAATTTTTACCAGGGTCTATTTGAAGGTGTATAGCCTAGTTACAGTGCAATCTGTATTTGATTTAGAGAACTAAGTGGTCTGCTGGACAACCTCCATGCCTGATTTTGGTTGTTTGAAGAGAAATTTAGTCATCTTGGACAACCAGACTACAATGTAAAAAAAATTTTAAAAATTCCCCAGGTTTATCAGTGTTAGAACTTGAATTCAAGGGATCTTTTTTTGAGACATCGAAAAAACATGCCATACACCTTCAGTGCGTGCATGCAAACTGTAAATGAGTTGTGTTCATGTTCTTTGTTCCTATTTGTGTTATTTTTTTTTTTTGTTACTAAAGGGTTTAATTCTTTGCTCAAAGTTTGTGTAGCAGTATAATAAGGAATTGCATTTGTCTCTTATACTAAGAAAATGCGATCGTTTCCTATGTAAAACGAAAAACTGAGCACTAAACACCTTTGAACTGGTATAGTAATTGGACCACTTTGTATATCATATTGGGAGACTGGATAAATAGAGTTCAGTAAAGGTACTGTAGAAAGGGTGTGAGCTGGACGTAAAAAGGTGTAATTTCAAAAGAGATTATTGAAATGTCTTCATGATACAGTCCAAGACTATACAGTAGGTTTGTTTCTGCACTATGCTGAGCACATAGATCTATGTAATGTGTTTGCATTTATCGGTGTTTTAATGGTGAATTTGCTCAAAGGGGAGGAGGGTGAATGGGGGGGAAGCAACTTATAATTACTTATATTATACCCAAAAGGGACCATTTGTGGACCAATGAAATATGTTGTATAACTCAAGTAATTAAATCTCAAAAGGAAAATAAGGTTTAGTCTTTGAGAAATCTTAATTGAGATAATCAGTTAGACTAGAATTTAATCTTATTGTGGTTTAAATTTGTTCTGAATAATTTGAATATCTGGAGGGATGTCAGTGGGTGAAGGTCTCCATTTCTGGGGTTGATAGGTTGGTTGGTTGTCCTACGCAATAGGGAAATTCTTTACCGTAATACATATACTTACATAAAAACAGGTCTGCATTATTACATGAATACTACATCTTTGGATGGTTACAGACTGCTTGTCATTCCGACAAGCTGTACCAGATGTTCACATTCATCCGATTACATCTTGGGACAGGAACGAGTGAGTCTATGTGGGTTGCATCCATAGGGTCTTTTACTTGAACCTACAGTACTGTATATCACCCTATACCCAAAATGGTTTTTTATTCCATCTTTTTCTTTTCATTTAAATTTGATTGTGAAATAATTTTGTATAATTTGTGTCTCCTTTCCTTTCATGGGTCTCCTGATCATTCCACAGAAATCAAAGCCACAGAGGTCACAAGGTTTGTAATTTTTTATTTTTTTATGTATCTTTGATTGATTTATTTATTTTTCCATTTTCATGCATATATTACAATGTTTACAATGAAAAGACAATCGATAAGACAATGGTGGAAGGGCTTTGAGCCGTAGCTTTTACAAGAAGCCCACCGCAACATAATTACAAAGTAAATGAAAATAGAAAAAGACATTCATTGTAAATACTGTATGATTTAATGACTTTCCTCACAATTTATGGACCTCATGTGATAATTTTTTTTTGCAATTTAGATTCACATGTGTCATTCATTTCTTTGCCTGCTGTTTAATATGCAGTGTATTACATATTAAGTTGTGTTTCATTTCTCATTTGTTTCATGATTTTAAAAAAAAGCAACCCCTCTTCTGATCCCATGCCTCTCCAGTGACAATTCAGTCAGTCAAATTATAAAATCTTGTCACACCCAATGAAACTTCAAGTTTGTTCCTATTCAAATTCACTGTAACTTTCTTTCTCTTGTAGCGCAAAATGGTCCGGTGAACCCAAAGGAAGTTTCTTCGGAGAATAGTTTTGAGCGGTACATGCCGAATCAAGTAACACAGGTATGTTGTAGAGCTCTCATTATCTCATAGTAAGTCTCGTTACTTACACCCACTCTCTTCCAAGCCCTGGTTACTCGCATATATGGTTGTTTGCACCCACAAGGTCGGTGTTTGAAACCAAAAGTCTGGTTTGAAACCACAGTACTTATCATGTAGTAAATTAGCATCACATCAGACATAATTTGCAAATCGGTCTTCTTTGTTTCTGTTTTTTCAGGGATACCCTGCGGCTCCGGCCAACATGGCTCCAGCTGATACGTACATGGCAAGCTACTACCCTTCCACTTACTCCTTTCCATACTCTATGCCCGGAAGTGAGAACACTTGGTCGACTGGCGGTGATAATTTTAATTCTACTTACAATTACGACTTCAGTTACCCGACTGATTACTACAATCAGCCAGGCACCACCCCGCCGTACCTTGGACAGTCATTTAATTTCTTCCCTCCTGGGAACCCGGACTATACCCAAGGGGCATGGAGTGGACAGGGCCAAGCTGGCGCCCCCACCGGCCCCTCGTCTTACTATGACTATTCTCGTTATCCAGGAGCCCAAGCGTCGGCTGGTGTACACCGTACTTACCAGGGGGTGAACGGTTACGAGGTGCAGGATGGTAAAGCCCACGGTATGAAGGCAGTGGAACAGGGCATGTCTGTGTTGCATATCAGTCCAGGGGCTGGGGACAAGGTGACTGGGGGTGTGGTTGGCACTAATGGAAAGGTTGACCCAAGGACTGGTCAGACTGCTGGGACTGCTAGTTTTTCTCAAGCTGCTGCCGGTGGAGGTGGGGGTGCCCCGAGCGGGGGCGGTAAGCAGACGTCGTGGGCAGCCATTGCGAGTAAGCCGGCTAAGCCGCAGCCCAAAGCTAAATCAAAGAGCGGATCGCACGCCCCCGTGCCCACTCAGTTACCGAGTATGAAGCAGCCTATGGCTATCGGAACATGGAACACTGGAGACAAACCCGTGGGGAAGGTGGAGGGCCAGGCCCAACCTGCCCCCGTGCCGCAGCCGTCTAACGGATCCTATGCACCCCAAGCTGTGACACCCCAGAACACTCCCCCTGTCCAGGCTGTCCCACCGCAACCGGTGGTGAAGCCCGAGGAACTCCCCACCCCCCAGCAGGCATCTCAGATTCCACAGGGGAAGCAAGGATTTGGTAACCCTGAGCAAAGCGGACGGTCTCAGCCGCAGGCTGTGGTCCAACCGCAGCCCCAGAACCGCTGGGCCAACTCTCAGAATCATCACGGACGTTCTAGCAACAGCGGGGGTTACTCTACACGTTCTAATAATGCCAGAAACTCTGCTAATTCAGGAGGCTACTCATCCGGTGGTGGTGGTAGCAGTGGTGGAGGGGGCGGCGGTGGTGGGTTGTCCTCCGCGACTAGTGTAGTTCTGGAAAAATTGCGATCATCCAATGAGTACAATCCTTCGGATTTGAATTTGGAGTTGAAGAACGCCCGATTTTTTATTATCAAGAGTTACTCGGAAGACGACATCCACCGTTCCATCAAGTACGGGATCTGGTGTAGCACCGAGCACGGTAATAAGCGGTTAGACTCTGCTTTCAAAGATAAAAAAGGGGACAAAGCCGGTGGCGCCATTTACCTTTTGTACAGCGTGAATGGCAGCGGACACTTTTGCGGTATCGCGGAGATGGTATCCTCCGTGGATTATAATACCAACACCGGTGTCTGGGCGCAGGACAAATGGAAAGGGAGATTCGACGTGAAATGGATCTACGTAAAGGATGTGCCGAACAATCAGCTGCGGCAAATCCGCTTAGAGAATAACGAAAATAAGCCAGTGACGAACTCTAGGGACACGCAGGAGGTACCCCTGGATAAAGCCAAGCAGGTGGTTAAAATTATTCATGCCTATCGGCATACCACATCAATCTTTGACGACTTCAGCCACTACGAGAAACGGCAGGAGGAGGATTCGCAGCGCAAGGTAAGGTCCCTTCCCTGGTCAAGGTGGCGATGGGCTATGATCTGGTTGGCGTTCAATGGAACAGGCTAGAACCCTCTTTCTCATTCAAAGGGATATGCTAAGACCTCTGGTGCTATCAAAGGGATATGCTAGTAACCCGCCCTCCATTATCATAAATAACAAACAAGGGTTTTTTCATTCAGGAGGACATATATTACTGTAGGGTTACTGTACATTGAGGCTCTATCATTCATAATGTTTCATGTATTTCTCAGTCCTAGGGAGATGTGTTGACCACTTACGGTCAACTTAGTGAGTTAGTAGTATGTCCTACAGTCAAAGGGATTTAGTAGTAACTCTTACAGTCAAAGGGATTTAGTAGTACCTCCTACAGTCAAAGGGATTTAGTAGTACCTCCCTACAGTCAAAGGGATTTAGTAGTACCTCCCTACAGTCAAAGGGATTTAGTAGTGCCTCCTACAGTTAAAGGGATTTAGTAGTACCTCCTACGGCAAGGGATTTAGTAGTACCTCCCTACAGTCAAAGGGATTTAGTAGTACCTCCCTACAGTCAAAGGGATTTAGTAGTGCCTCCTACAGTTAAAGGGATTTAGTAGTACCTCCTACGGCAAGGGATTTAGTAGTACCTCCCTACAGTCAAAGGGATTTAGTAGTACCTCCTACAGTCAAAGGGATTTAGTAGTACCTCCTACAGTCAAATGGATTTAGTAGTACCTCCTACAGTCAAAGGGATTTAGTAGTACCTCCTACAGTCAAAGGGATTTAGTAGTACCTCCCTACAGTCAAAGGGATTTAGTAGTACCTCCTACAGCAAGGGATTAAGTAGTACCTTCCTACAGTCAAAGGGATTTACTAGTACTGTACCTCCTATGGTCAAGGGATTTAGTAGTGCCTCCTACAGTCAAAGTGTCACATTATTAACCATTTTAGTTTCAAAGGGTTATGCTTTGGATCTACAGTATGTCACTGTGACAATGATGCATCAGGAATTCTTCTTAGGATATGGCAGAACCTCTGTTACATTCAGGGCTTCTTTAAGTTACGAGAGGAACACACTGAGACTAGCTTAAGGTGTTTGGGATTACGGAGTTGGGAGAAGGATCTGATATGATGGTCCTGTTGATGTGTTGAGTAAGCTGCTTTAATTGTGGTCGGGTTGTAACAACTAAGTAACTGGTCCGTCTGTGTGTGGTCTGGTTATACTCATAAACTGCTAATTTACTTTTCTTAATTTTCGTTTCTCTCTCAGACACGACCATCTCGTGGCGGTCATCGCAACTGAAATGATGAATACTGTAAACGTTGAAGCCAGTGTGGGTGTCGTTAGACTTCTTTATAATGTAGTTAGAACAAAAAGGAAAGACAATACGAGTTAACCTTATCTTTACAAGTGGAATTTCCGTGCATCGTTTACTCGAGGAATTTGTGATGGGCATGTGGCAACCAAGCGTAGTCGACCTTATTTGACACCAAAAAATATTTGACTTTCAAAACAATAAAGAGATAACCCGAGTTTTACGAGTGGAACCGAACAGATTGTTGACTTTGCTCCGCCGTGAAAAAAAAAAATCCCCGGTTAACTGAGATTTGTTTGAAGAGTCCGGGGACATGGCTCAGGGTAATTGATGTGACCTTTGGCAGATAATGACCTCGCTCATGCAAAAAACATAACGTGAAGAGACGTTCTTTCTTGTATGCGGAGCATTATAGCGTTGAAACAGAAGACTTTTCAAACTTGGAAGCAGGACTGCAGAAATTTACCGCTGTCACTTTTTTCCTCTCTATCTCTCATTCACATTTGTTTTCTTTTTTTTTGTATTAGCATCGGTCGTCCATCAGGAGTTAGCAAAATTTGGCATCTGGACTAAACAGCCATGCACTGTAATTAGCACAAACATTTTCTAGCGTGTGTTTTGAGTGATATAAACACTGGGATAGTATCACAATCTAACTGAATTTTGCCCACGAGTGGGTAAGGTCCGTGCAGCTCGCTAGCTTTCCTCAAATTATGCTGTTAAAAATGACAAAAAAGGACGAAAAATGTAAGCAAACATTCGGTCTATTGTATCATGGTCTCTAAGAGGTCAGTGGTACTGGGTACTTAGCAAACTTCTCAAAAGATGCCACAGGGAGATATTTTTTGGTACTTCTGGAGCTTGAGAATTTATTTAGACGTTTATCTTTGGTGAAATGCTCTGTCCTGTTTCCGTCTATGGATCTCTACTTTCACTCCCACAATGCAACAGTCCACCACATTGTCCGTTAACCAGGTATACTCGAGCACAGGATAAATCACACCTGGGAATGCGTCGCGTCCCTCTGGAAGACCTCTTTTGTCGTGTAAGGTGTGGAGTCATATCCTCGTCGATCTAAGTACGGAATGAACATGGATCCACCTTTAGCCTCGGTCTCTACCCAGATTACTACTTTTGCAGATGCTGGGTTATTTTTCTTTATACAGGGATAGCAGAGAATCATTTCTCGTTACTACGCTACAGGGCTTGTGGTATTTGCAACACTAGTATAACAATGCTCGGCACAAACTTGTGCATAAATGTTTTGTTAAAGTTTGCTAAGTAAAGACAGGCTGAATCATATTAGTTGCTAAACACAGAAATTTTGTAAATCAGAATGTTTCACTTGGTGATGTGAAGACTGGGAAGAAAGTGATAGGGTGTGGGTGGGGGGGGGGGGTGAGGGTGATTCAGGGAGGTTTGTTAATCCCTTGCAAAGCAGTAAATCTCAATATGCAAACTAAAGGCCCAAGGTATATTTTGTCAAATGGTGAAATTATTTTCTCAACATTTCAATTCCAGAAATGAGAAGCCTTTTATATTATGTAAAACTTTGGAGCGAGCTTGTACTAGCACGTTTGCCCGTTGAGCCTAGCACTGTTCCATTTTAAAGTGTCTGGTAATACAGCAGAGACTTCATCCAAACTACAAAATGGATGAGACTTCCGACATGTATGTGCACAAGTGCTACAGTTAACAGCGGAAGAATTGTACAGACCGCCAACGTTCTTGACAAAGTACTCATTTTGGTTTCCAAATTAGTGACTTATAATTGCATATTGGTTTGTCTTGTAGATCTCTGTGTCACCTGGAGCAAACCATAAAGTAGTATTGACACACATAGTTTGATACCCTTCATTCCAGCCAAGAGATTGTTAAAATCATTTGTTTACTCCACCAGTTGGCAAGTTATGTCAAATTCAAGCAATCCAGGGGGATGTGTACAAGATATTATTTTGACGCCTCACAAAGTTTAACATATTCCTAGCTTTCAGAGTGCAAACCTCTTGTCTTATTTCATCCTTTCTTGTGCAATGGTTTAGTGGGCTAAAGGAGTTTTTCTTGTTCATCTGGTCATGCTGTTAACAGTTCGATATGGTATAACCAGATGTGATTAAAAGCTGTTTTTAAGATATCACTGGAGTTCTGAAAATGACATGGCTTCCTCACATTACCTGTCACAGCACAACCACAGCACACTAAACTTTACGATTTCTAGTCGGTGATTTAGTTGTGGAAGGTTTTGAAAAGCATTTGGGTAGTTACTGAAGTTGGCAGCTTCTGTCAAGTCATTATCTCTTAAAGACGGAGTCAGGATTTTTAATTGAAATGTAGAAAATACTCTAGAGAATAATATTTAAACGTGACAGTATCAAAAAGGAAACGTTTTCTTTATTGCACCAGCCAAAATTTGGTAAATTAAGTGAAAAGAATTTAAAAAGAGAGTTCAGGTAAGATATGAAAGCTTTGGTATTATGTTTGTTCTCTGTAAGTCCATAAAAAATTCAGTTGCTTGGTTCATATCTCTCTCTCTCTCAAAGGAAAAATGGATTCATCTGGAGAAAGTACACAGTCACTAACATTATTGGATGATAAATTCTTATCGATAATACAGAAAAACACATTTGCCATTTCATTGATATCCAAAAACCCTGTCATTTAGCTCTAATGTATTTATGGTCACATTGGTGTAAGATACAAAAAGCATTTTTATACACAAAGACAAGACAAAAAGAATGTTTGTCTTGAACATTTCTAGAACTTGTGGCGTGACCCAGAATTAATTATTGCCAGTCATTGTTTGTTTGTGTTTGATGTAACGAGAACGTGATCAACGCGAGTCTTCGTATGAATTGGTGCTGTGATTTATAAAGAGTTCTGTCGGGGTTGTCATGGATCATTGTCAAAAATGTCTAGTTTTTTTTGTTCTTTTTTGGCAGTAAACAAATTTACATTTTGGCTACATAATGGGTTTAAGAAAGAAGAGAAAACACAATAGGTTTTTTTGTTTTTTTTTACGTCCAGTTGTGAGTTACCAAAATATCTCAAATGTTGAATCTTGTTTTTCTATCCACTGAATTTCCTTCGTTAATGTCACCAATGTTTTTATCGTTTGATACTTCGATGGTAGTAAACTACCAGTTTGATGTTCGGGACAGACCACAGTCTGTTTTTGTTGTTGTTGCAAGTTCATGAAAAACTGCAAAGGTTCTTATGTCACTGTCTACTGATTGTATCGCGACATGACCTTTTCTCCTCCAAATCCATGTGGGGGTGGAAGATTTCTTGCGGTACCAAGTCGAGGGGTTAAATGGGGAAAAATGTGATTCATTTTAAGCTAGATTTACATTTGCTGATATTTTCAGTCACTGGGTTTGGATAGAGAATGCCTGTCACTACATCAGGTGGAGTGCAACCCTCCCCCTTTAACTTTATTCTGAGCAGTCTTATTGAGCAAATGACAAGTGTCTCAGAGGTGAGTTCAAGCCTCCTTGAAGCCCAATTGTGAGAGTATTCTGTTATATAAGATAATTTTGGGTGTTATGTGGGCATTCTACACCTTGACGGATAATCCATCAGGTATGATCCATCAGGGATGATCCATCAGGGATGATCCATCAGGGATAATCCATCAGGGAGGTCAGGTAGTCATGTGTCATGACCCTTAAGCTTTCTTCACTTTTGGGTGATCAAGCTAGGCAGCGTAAACTCCACCATCTGAGTATAACAAGAAATCATTATTTCCCCGAAGAGGAAGTACAAACAAGTGATTGACATGTGAGTACCCGTCCACAACAAGTTTGGTACTTAATAACTCTTGATACACTTTAAGTGTGCCATGCATGATTCACAAGGACCCCAAAATATATTCACATCCATGCAAGTCAAATGAGGTCGGTTGTTGTGTTCACAAACCGGTATAGTACGAAGGCTAGTTTCGGCCTCTCCAGTGGTTTCAATTTTTTTGGTTTTAGATTTTAAATTTCTCAGTTATTTCTGACATCGTTTGGTTGTTACACCCATGGCCCTTGAAGTACTCGTAATAAACATGTATCCCTCTCTATTTCATTTCATTTTCTTTTTTTTCCTGTCGGGAAGAAAAGCATTTCATATTTCTCTTTATCGACCAGAGTGTCTTATACCACTCATTAAAAGAAGTAGACCTTCTTGATGAAACAATTTTGGCAGTAAATTTTGGAAGTTCATTTGCATTGTTATTTGGTCACTGAAGTAGTAAGACCCATGATTCTTTTGCACGTGTCGTTTGGTGCAACGTTGAGTTTAATGTGACCCCACACAGGTATTTGTCATTTGTCAGTTCTTTTTAATGTACAAGTTCAATCCTTTTAAAGTATACCCTGAAAAGATTTGCAGTCTTAATTTTGTTTGAGATCCCTTAGAATTCTTCGCTCTGCGTAATAGTACAGAGTCTTAAGTTTGTTTTAATGTTATATGAGTTATGTACGATCAGTTTTGTTCAATTAGGTGTAAAAATCTGCATATTGGAAGGAAGTCTTATTAAAAAATTAAAGAGGGTTATTTTATGTTGTGACACTCAACATTTCTAAATTTTGCAGAAAAGGATTAACTGTTTTGCTAAAGATTTATGTCAAAATCGTGGCCATATCACAGGCATTGGAAAAGTGTTATTTTTTTTCCATTAAAATGGATTCGGGGGTAAATAGAAATGGGAGGGGGGGCAGGGTGGGTCTGCTCTATTTCATTTGTGTATCGAAAATTGAGTTACTTAGCATCAGATTTCAGAAGGCAAAGTATTTTCATTTCCCACAATGTTTGTGTGTGTGATGCTCCATATAGGAAAGTTACATTTGCAAGTAGTCAGTATGAACAGACAAATATAACCATGATAGTTGACATTTTATCAAGTTTCTTGTCATTTATTGTTTTATCATTACTCTTCTTTTGTATTCCACAATAAGAAAAAAAATTATGATATCTAACAGAATTGAGACCAAAAAATTTCTAATGTTTTCCTTTTTACGTTGCTTCTAAACTTGACAGTTCAACCACTTTGAGCTTTATATATATTTTTTTTAATCTCAACTTTCATACTCTTTTTTTTTTTTCCTTCAATTTCCTAAAACTAAAAGTGGTTATTGAAGTTTTTTTCCTGAAGAAGTTATTCCACTTGGATGGTTTGTACAAAAATTGCTGTCATCATAAGACGACTGAAATTAATTTCTCCGACAATTGCACAGATCATTGAGTGGAGACCCTTTACTTCCAGACTTAAAATAATAATTGAAAACCAAAATTTGTTTAAGTATGATAGGCTTATCAAATTTGACCCCATTGTATCCCCCAGTTGGACACCCACGCCCCACTCTCTCTCTCTCTGTGTCATCACTTGCCATTATGCCACTGCCTAAGAACCAGAAGGTCACAATCAGATTCATGTAGCCTATGTTTTAACCTCAAACTACAAAATATTCTGAATAAGTTATTTCCAGGTGTTAATAAAACACCTCATATACATGATGGTAATTGGTGTACGGTAAATTCGTGATAGTAAGGGCAACAGTGTTATTTTGAAAGATGTTGGTGATGACAATCACACAGATTTCGCTCAGTGGTTTAGTTCTATCCTTCAGCTACGTGATTTATCTATTGCACGACCAGATTCCCGCCAGGAAGAGAAAGACTTAAAGTTCTAATACTCGGTAGTCAAACAGCTCGAAGCAAGGAAAAATTTCCCTAACTTCCAAGCATAAGCCGAAATTCACTGTAATATTCCGCTTAACTTCATAGGTATAACAGAACGCCAATTTGGAGACAGGCAAAGTTTCCGTACACCACCAATATATACTAGTTCAGGCACAAGGGACCATTGACCACTAGTAGAGGACGAATGCGTCCTTAATTGAAGAGCTGCCTCCGTGTTCCCCCAGAATTTAATAGAGAACACCAATAGTCAGTGCAAGGTCATTTGATATGAACAAATGTTATATGTATTCTCATTTTTCTGTAAATACGTGTACGTTTATAACAAATTTCAGACCATTGTCGATCCCTGTAATAAATTGGAAGCATAGTAGTAACAGTTCACCTTTTCACATGAGTCGGTGGTCTGTACGTGAGTTCCAATAGTACGTACACTGCATGCAGTACGATCGAATCAAAGGTAAGTTAGGATACTACTCCTGAGTCACCGATTGCATGATTTAAGGTCAAAGCATAACTCTCCAAACAAATCATCGATTTTCTGAATATTAATGTCTGTCATAAAGCATATCATTTCATAAGTAAAGTGACTCCGCTGCCTAGGCCCCAACTCTAAGCTTTCTACTCTGTACCGTTAGGTTTGTACTATGTTACTGCATTCCGTTGTGGGCATATGACCTACAGCATTGGTACCGATTTCGCGAATCAAAATAATATTCGGCAAAATAAAAATAATAATAATAATAAAAGGTGGTGAGAACGATTCACTGATCGTCGGTTTAATACGGGTGACACTCATGCTTTACAAGCAGATAATCCTTTAAATAAGCTTATAATGATGCTTATTAACCCGATCATCAGTTCAATATTGTTGCACTGGTGCATATTTAGGCCTAGGCTAGGCCTACTTCGTTGGTTCGAAAAGTAAAGTAGCCTAAAGCTGTCGTGCTTGTTTACCTGAGCCGTCGACTGTAAAAAAGCGATAGAATGTTGACTTTTTACCTGGTCGACATTCCTTTATACAATGTTCAGAGAAAATTTTCACAGATATTTTGTTGTAGCCCTAGGACGATAATAGAAAGCTACGATACTGAAGATGATCATTTGTGTTACTGTACTGAAGTAACATAAGCCTAAATAGCAAACACTGAGAGTGACATAGAATGAATGATTAAACCCTAGTAATACAGTATATACTTGATCTCTTACCGATTCACTGCAATTTTGACCAAAGAAGTTTCTGATACTTAACATAAGGAGGAAACAATGGAAGTTTCACCGCAATTGTACAGTAGGAAATTTGATGCTATGCTTCTCTGACCCGAGGGTACGTCTTCACTGTTCTCTTTAGATGTTTCGTGTTGTGAAGTACGCCACCCTAGGGTCGGCCCCAGTTGTGTCATTTGGCTTTATGAAGGTGGAGGCTGCAGAGAAGTCGTCCGGGAACAAGGTGTTAGTCAGACCAAAGGATTTACCTCTGTATTCAGAAGATAAACTAGAGTGGGAGGTACAAGTGGAGGAACGAGAAAACAATGCCCTTGAAGAGGGGATATCGGTAGTGCGCCAACAGATATGGAAGTTATCAGATGCTTGCCAGGTTTGTATTAGAAGTAGTTATGATATCGGCAACTTGGATAAAAATCTCACCACACCCACCCTCATTGCCCTTGTACCCTCCTCTCTATTTTCCATCCTGTTTGCTCCCCTACCACCCCTTATTTCCACTCCCATCCTGTTTTCTTCACTCCCATCCCTTCCCTCTACTGAGACTCCTGTCTTGCCCCCTGCCATGCTCTTCTCTATCCACTCATATTTCCATTTCTCCTTTGACATTCCAGACCCTCTGTTTCCATCTTGGACATTCCACTCCAACCCCCATCTCTCCACTTCAATCAGCATCTCTCCACTCCCTCCCCTGTCCATTTACTGAAACCCCTGTCTTCCATGCCCATCTCTCTCCACTCCTTTTTTCCATCTCTCTAATGACATCCTCACCACTGTGTCCATCCCTGTTGTTCTACTCTCACCCCTTCTCTCCACTCCCATCTCCTCTCTGTTTCCTCCTCTATCCGTCCACTGAGAGCCCTGTCTTCCCCATCCATGCGCATCCCTCCTCTTCCATTCCCATCTCACCATTGACATCATCATCCCCTGGTTGTTCCAATTCCAACCCTTCTCTCCACTCCTATCCTCTTCCCTTAACTCCCATCCTCTTCTCTCCACCACTCCCATCTCTGTACCTCCAAGAAAAACACTGTCACCCCCTGTATAATGCCCATCTTTTCACTCCCATCTCAATCTCTCCATTGGCATTTTTCTTGTCTTCGCTCCACTCTCGTCTTGTCAAAATCACTGTAAGTTGTGAGGAAGTTACTTTAAATTTGTCTGTGCATTTTTTATTTGGACCCTTCACTGTTTTCAGATCTATTGATTTGTAGAAATTCCACCAAACTTTCTATGGTGTGTTCAGTATATCTTACTTGTTTTAAAGTTTTCAGTTTAAACTGTAGGAAAGTTTGCAACAAATGTTTCTTTGTACCCTGTTCATGACTACTTAACTGTACAGCCTTCAAGCAGATGGTTCCAACATTTAGCAATGTAAATGGTATTGTCCATGAAAGATAAACTGACAGCTAATTTGTTATCGTATTTTCTAATTTTAAGGGAGCTGTTGACACCACAAAGACAGTATACAACAAAGTGGAGAAGACAACAACAGGTATGTGGGAACAACTTTAATATTTCTTGATATCTAAACTCTGAGAAAGAACAACATTGTGGGGCGACTAGATTTGCAGTACAAACTTTTACAGTTTGATGTTTCGAACTTTAATACATTAGCAAAAAAAACTGTCTATGTTACATTAAAGCATCATGTCTGTTTAGGTACTTCATTTTGTTCATTTATTAGTTGTAGTTTAGGTTTATATCTGTCATAATCTGAATAAATGTTAAGAGTTTTATATATCTGTAGTACTGGCTACCTCTGTTGAGGTAGGCTCTTTCATGCCCTCAGACTATAAACTGGTCCAGTTCGTCTCACAGGATACCTCTATGAGGTTGATTGTTCCATGCACTCAGACTATAAACTGGTTCAGGTCGACTGACTGGCTACCTCTATGAGGTAGTCTCTTTCATGCCCTCAAGACTATAAAACTGGTTCAGTTCGTTTCACAGGCTACCTCTACAAGGTAGGCGCTTCCATGCCCTCCGACAAAAAAACTGGTTCAGGTCGTCTGACTGGCTAGTAGCTACCTCTACAAGGTAGGCGCTTCCATGCCCTCAGATTATAAACTGGTTCAGTACGTCTGACTGGCTAGTGGCTACCTCTATGAGGTTGGCTCTTCGAGGTCCTCAGACTATAAACTGGTTCAGGTCGTCTGACTGGCTAGTGGCTACCTCTACGAGGTAGGCGCTTCCATGCCCTCAGATTATAAACTGGTTCAGGTCGTCTGACTGGCTAGTGGCTACCTCTACAAGGTATGCGCTTCCATGCCCTCAGATTATAAACTGGTTCAGTACGTCTGACTGGCTAGTGGCTACCTCTATGAGGTTGGCTCTTCGAGGTCCTCAGACTATAAACTGGTTCAGGTCGTCTGACTGGCTAGTGGCTACCTCTACGAGGTAGGCGCTTCCATGCCCTCAGATTATAAACTGGTTCAGGTCGTCTGACTGGCTAGTGGCTACCTCTATGAGGTTGGCTCTTCCAGGTCCTTAGGCTATAAACTGGTTCAGGTCGTCTGACTGGTTACCTCTATGAGGTTGGCTGTTCCATGCCCTCAGACTATAAACTGGTTCAGTTTGTCTGACTGGCTAGTGGTTACCTCTGTTAGGTAGGCTCTTCCATGTCCTCAAGACTATAAATTGATTCAGGTCAACTGACTGGCTCTTTCATGCCCTCAGCATCTCTCTTTCTTGGTGAGATTCAGTCATTATTCAATGCTTCTCTTTCCTGTTAAATACAGATGTCGTCACTTACATCAAAACAGAAGAAGGATTCTTTCCCAGAGCCGGAGTGATTGGTTTAGCAGGTCTGACAGGGATCGTTCTAGCCAGGAAAGGTAATTTATTCAGGACTGATTTAATCGATGTTGACTTCATGGACAACCAGTTCTGTCATCTCTCTTGAACTGCAAAAGATTTTTTACAAAGAAAAATGTTTGATAAAGTGGAAGTACAGCAAATATTCAAAATTTGCATCATGTAATGCATCCTAATAAATGACGGAACATTCATAAAATAATAGGCTTTCTTGACAGACTGTGCGATATTTATAAGAAAACTGAGAGGAAATGTTTTAAGCAAACTTATAAAGGTAATGAAAAAATTCAGAGATTAATGTGACAAATTCATGGACCTCCAATTGGCATACGAATGTGTGCTGCTTTGAGTGAGTCTAAGTAGGTCGAAAATTTACACTATAGAGTTTGGTATTATTCAAAATCCATTCTTCCTTGTTATGAATAGATAACAAATGTTCTTAGCTGCTCTGGAAGTTTTTGATCACAAGTTTCTCTATCACATAGAGGTGTGATGATATTTAGGTTTTACTTCACCATGGAGGATTGATGATGTCACTTAGTGAAGGATATTAACTAAACCGTTTGCTTTAATCATATTTTCTAGTCTGAGAATTCATGTCAACAATTTAAAACAAAATCTGTCATTTAGCTCATACTCTGAAACAACTGGTTTCATTCATGATATAAAAAAATATATAAAACAAAACTTATTCTAGTTTTTGGTGCTAAATCATCATTCTCTATGAAATTGATGAAAATGAGATGCACTGGAACTGTTGAAAAGTGAGATCAAAGTTCTTTTTGTAGTTTTTTTTTTATATTTTTTTTTTATTGGTTTGTGTGTTTTATTAGTATTTGTCACTTTTCAATGGTAAAAGTGTGCTTCAGACATTCAGACAAGATCGTCCAAAACGCCTTCTAATATGTAATGCCATATATATATTGGCGAGCATCAATTTCTCTGCCAAGCATCAATTAGGCAGTGACACCTGTATTCAGCTCTTCAAGCTGTCGTCTGTCTTGTGCGAAGGTTATGCACAGATTCATTTCAGATTCAGAAATACGTTGCTAGGTATTCAACAGATACCTTACCAACAATTTGATGGGCCTGCAGCAGCCCACCGCCTGTCGTCTACAAACATTAGCATTTTACATTATGTGTGTACAAAAGAAATTACTTTTCAAGGTGTCGAGATGTTGCAACATTTGTTGCAACATTTTGCCATGAGCAGGACGGTCCAAACAGCCTTGTTCGATTCTTTGCCGGAGGTAGAAGGAATCTATGCGATGGTCATGGTGTCTGTGTGTGAGTATTTGTGTGTGGGTGCTGTGTGTGTATGTGACTTTTGCTGGTAAACACCGTAACTCAAAAAGTTTGCGGTGGATCAACCTCACACTTGATATGTCAATCTATCTTATTGACTACAAGAATCTTACGTTTTTTTCTGTGAAGTTCAATGGTCATTTGGATTCAACAGAGGTCAAAATCTGAAAACTTTTCAAGCATGATAACTCCAAAAGTATGTGTTTGTTGAACTTCAGAAATGGTATGCAGATCCAGCTTGGTGAGTAAAAGAACCCTATTGAAATTGGACCCAGTCAAGGGTCATTTAAGGTCAACAGCCTTCTATATTTTAGGTGGTACTTAATATGTACTGAACAGTCATCATAATTATTATGACGTACTGTCTTGCCAAATTTGGGCCATTTTGTGAAGAGATGGTTCGATTGAAATATCCAGTTTTAATTCATCTTTTTTTCTGTTTAAATTGCTATCTCTTTTTTCAAAACATCACTCAAACACATGCATAACAAGATGGCTTTGACATTTCCAATTTCATAACAGTTGACATTGGTCTTGGCTTTCCCATGTTTATGATGGAATTCATGAATAAAGAGGCTTAAATGTGTCAGTTTCTTCTTAAAAACAAAAGTCAACTCGTCAACAACTGTCAAAAATTCATGTTGATTCTTTCAAATTTTCTGATGTCTTTGTCTTGTTTTGGTGTGTAAGTTTCTACTTGCACGTCAATCACAAAGGTTATCTGCTAGTTTATCTGGGTAGGTTATATCGTTATATTAAGTAAATAGTTTACTAAGCAATGCTAACCTACCATGCCTGACCAACCATGCCAAGGTGATCGGTTTTAGAATTATTATTGCAGAACTCCACAGAGAGGATATTTTTTGGAGGATAAAGTTAACATGTACACTATGTTTTTTTTTAACCGTGGATGGAGGGGAAGGCGAGAGAGGGGAGGGGAGAAGCTTGGGACAGCTGTCAGTCCTGCTCCCACCCTGCTGTACCCTTGTCCTGCTACCACCCTGCTGTACCCTTGTCCTGCTCCCACCCTGCTGTACCCTTGCCCTGCTCCCACCCTGCTGTACCCTTTCCTCTAAAAAGTTATTGTAGTAATGAAATAAAATATTGTATGTTAAATACATTTCACTATGAAATGTGTTTACTTCTTGTTTACATTAAGTAATGTCAGATGGGTCAGTGGTCTTACATAGGTGAGTGGTACTAGATCAGGGTTGTCCAACCTTTTGCAGAGGAGGGCCACATGGAATGATTATGATGAAAGAGGGGGCCGCATGAACCCTACGCTCGATTTTTCGATGTTTTGCCCGAAGCCAAGGCAACAAAATGTGAGCACTGCGCGCGGAGCGCACTGATTTATTTTCCTTCCTAATAAAACAGATGAATAAAGTCCAGCCGCCCCCCCCCCCTCCGCTGAGAGTGTCACACAAACGGACCTGTATGCAGTTTTTTGGACCCAGAAGGTTTGAATGATTGATTATATAGCTTCAAATTGTTATCAAGAAATCTGCTCACTAAAATTTCGCACCGTAGAGCATCTCTGGCGGGCGGGACGCAACCCTGCGGCGGGCCGGACTGTGGCCCGCGGGCCATAGGTTGGACAACCCTGTACTAGATGGACTGATAACTGTGCAAGCTTTTACCTCCAAACAGAAAAAAATAATAAAATCTTATTACAAAAAACTGCTCATCTACCATCAAATATGCCTTGGTTTAATTAGTACAGTAAACGTCTAAAATTTAGATTGAATGATATTTCAATCCTAACAGGAATGTCTTCCAAGCAGGGTCTCTTATGAGGCAGTATGCTTATGAGGTAGTATGCTTACGAGGCAGTGTGCTTTATGAGGCAGTATGCTTAAGAGACAGTATGCTTATGCTTATGAGGCAGTCTGCTTACGAGGAAGTGTGCTTACGAGGCAGTGTGCTTATCAGGCAGTGTGCTTACGAGGAAGTATGCTTACGAAGCATTGTGCTTACGAGGCAGTATGCTTACGAGGAAGTGTGCTTACATGGAAGTATGCTTACGAGACAGTGTGCTTACGAGGCAGTATGCTTATGAGACAGTGTGCTTACGAGGCAGTGTGCTTATCAGGCATTGTGCCTATCAGGCAGTATGCTTATCAGACAGTACGCTTATGAGGCAGTATACTTATGAATGAAGATTCTCCTGGATCAAAATCATCAACCCCCCGGGCCCCCCTCCCCTTGCTTCCTGTTTAACTTAGAATTCAATAAATAGATGGAACTGCATGTCTTAATTACACCAACCTTAATAGTGATAATACTGGCATCTTGGGTTACAATGTGATGAAAGTTGTATATCCTGAATGTGTCCCTCTCAAAATCTTTCATGCTAATTCGCTCAACATATGGTAGTATACAGAGCTTAAAATCTCTGTTCTGGGGAGCTTTCCCGGTTGTACAGCTTTCCCTATTCCATGATTTGCTCTGTGTTAAAATATTAAAAGTGGTCCCTTTTGTCGGACTGTATTTATACTGTATCTTTTTGTTCTGCGATAGTGAAGTTGTATTTAGTATGTGAACCCTCAAGAAATTGGATCATATCATTACTGTTGATACACATTATGATGTCTAAGAGCTGTGCGTTATATGTACTGTAGCCTGCTGGGAAAGTTTCATGCCTGTAATTTCATGAGAATTAAGTTCTGTACGAAAGTAAAGAGAAACTCAGTTGACAGAGTCTTCTCTAGCTAGTTAACCGCTAATTTCCAGTTTCTCGCCAACACTCTGAACAGTCCCAAACCCGTCCAGTCAAAAACAACCCATGATAGTCCTTAAGTTGTCTGAAAAAGTAGGCCACATGACCACGTTTCACAGAAGTAATTACAAAATACAACAGGTAAAAATGTGTCCCTCTTTCTTTCCTTTTTTTTGGTAATTAAAGAAATTTGACAATGGAAGGTATCCTCAAATACTAGTATAGCGCCACCAATGAACTTTGAATGAATTATTCCCCTGTTTACAGTTTGCAATCCACTTGAAATATTATGTCAATATTGACAGTCATATTTGCGTTGCATATCCTATCCATAAAGTCAGTCAAAGGACTTTAAACTGTGCGTGTTATGCTGGAGGATGGTACGTAGCTTCAGTGTACAGTACAGCTTAGTATATAGTCCTACAGTGTGCTTTGTAGGGCATTACTGCATCTACCATACATGTGTACATTAAGTACAGTGAATTTGTGTGTATTATTTAGGTATTGAGAACTGTTCTAAGCAGTTCCGGATTAACATAGTTAGCAAAAGTAGCATATATGCTATGGGCCCGGCATTTTCAAGGGCCCGCGCTAAATGCTTGCAAGGCCGGGCCCATAGCATATGGGCTTGGCATTTTCAAGGGCCCGTGCTAAATGCTTGCAAGGCGCTATCAATATCCGATTCAGTGACTCTACACTTGCTCTGTTACTATAGTACTATACCACCTTCAACTTTTATGAATGACTGGTTGTTTTTAGGTTAATGATTTTAGCCAATTACCTTCAAATTGGGGTTATCATTTTAACACAGTAATTAATGGGAGTGTGGCATCTAGTGCTATATATGCTGCGCATGAATATTTGAAACTGAAGTCGTAGCTCTAATTGTTGGGGAAGTGCAACCTGCCCCTGTGTAAATATATTTTTGTATTTAGGTTTGTTGCACATCTTAGAGGAAGTAAGTTTCAATATGGAAAATGGATGACCTCAAAGGGACAAAAACAGCAGGAAATCATTCACCGGCTTTCCACGAATTACAGATGTTCCGTCAAATAATGTTTTCAGCGTTTTTAATCATGTGGTATCCTGAATGATACATTATGGAGAAACTGATGGTAGTTCATGTTGGTTTAATCTGTAGTAGGCCTCTATTTTATTTTCATCTCTAAATTCTTGTAGAAGTTCTCAGTAACTAAACACTACCCCTCACCTCAATCAGTAGCTGACATGTTGGCCATTCATGGCACCTTACATTTCCTGTATCATTACCATATAAAGTTGTAAACCTCTTTAACTCAATAGTTAACTATATTGGTACTCTGAAATAACCTCAATTGACCCTATTTTTTGCACCAAATGTTATTTCATTTCTGTACTCTAACATCCAACCCCCCCTCCCCCCCCCCCAAATAAAAACAGATCCTGTTTGAATCACCTGTATTGAAAAAGATCTTATTCTCTTGTTGCTTTTGCACTTGTAAATTATGCATCCTCCAGTCATGGACGTGTGTATGTATGCACAGTTAGTACATAGGATACAGGAGCTTAATGAAGGTCACAGTTTTCCAGGGTCTTTCTACTTTCTATTGTCTTGATATCCAGAAATCTGGTTTCTAAATATGGAACACCCCTATGATATCCTGTGAAAGTACTACTTAAGTAGGCTTTGATTAACAGGCTCTATGCTATACTGTGTTAAAATTGTGTGGAAGCACAGTTCAATTTTGTTTTTTGTTTTTGGCAATACGGCCAGTTAACAATATTGGCTGAATATTGCCCTGGTAAGTTTCCGGTTGTCTAGATGCACTGAGACTTTCATAATGCCTGTCATGTACAATATATATACACTATATATGTACTATATATGTATAATACAGCAATTTTTAATGATGAAATATATGTGGGGGGCACCCTTAATGTGGGGGTGGGGTGGGGGTGAGGGACCCAGGGCCACTGTACCATTGGACCCCCTCTAACAGCCTGCAATGGGTATGCAGATTATTGGTGTAACTTATATCAATTATCATCATGAGTGCATCACCACCAAAGACTGCATCAAATTTAACTTTAAGACCTCTGGTTTCTATTCAGTATTGTATTATAGTATATACAGCAAAATAAAATAAAACTGTTAGCAAACTGCTATAGAGCCTGTGTAGAAGAATGTGTAAAAGTAAGTTGGCCTGACGTTTCGATCCTAGCAGGAACTTCTTCAGATGCTTTTTTTTTATAGTTTTTTTTTTTTAGTTTCAGAGGCTTTTTTAGCCTCTGAAGGAGATGGTGCTAGGATCGAAACGTCAGGCAAACTTAATTTTAATACAGTATGTAGAGCACACAGTTCTGGACAATGTAGTACATACATACAAGCAATAGTACTAATTCTGCAGTTATGCCTATCAGCTTATATTAGTGTTTGTTTGTCACACATCACCTACCGAACACACTGTATCATAAATGATACTGTCCTGGCCCAAATACGGCAGGTTATTCTGAAAAGGACCCTCAAAAATGCCTCTCCCTCCCTCCCCTTCCTTCACAGGCTAAATATAACCCTGCCCATACCCCATGGCGTTTTCGATACGGTATCTTTCATATCGTATGTATTTCAAAGAAAACACTGCATTAATTCGACGAACTGGTACCCAAATGGAAAGATGCAAGATCAGGTTTAGTTGTATACTGTACATTGGAAGAACTGTACCAGAAAGAAAACTCTGAATTCCCATAATTGCTATATAGAAGATGTCAGACACGAACAATACCGTATATGCTTGTCCTACATAGCAAAAACTTTAGTGTTTAATGGGTTGAAACTAGATACTCGAGTGGCTGTACTCTGTGCCTATCTCCAAACATGACGTTGCTTTGTTCATGAGATTCTTAAAGGGAGTGAAGACTCGCGCAAAAAGAAAAGTCTAATGCTGGTAATCTGACCTAGTTTCGAATGAGGTGTTAAACAGAAGTGTAAGACACCACCATCGATCCCAGAAAATACACACACAGCTTGCTACCATCAGTAATTTGACACTAGTGTACAGTCAGTACATACAGCTGCGATCAATACCCACAGCACAGTGTACAAACGATACAGCAATGGACATCTCAGGTCCAGCTAAAGATAACTATGTATCACGTTTAATTACTGTACTGTCTGCATTTTGTAGCGACATGAACAAAACATCACTTGCAAGCAACGGAAAGTTAACTTTTCCAGATGTCCACACCCGGTTTGGGGCGAGTCTTCAATGCCTTTAATGTTCCACTGCAATGACAGGTATCCATTACATGATTAAATTACACTGTAGACACCCATGAGTTTTTTAAACCAAACTTTGCTTGCTACTTTCCCACATTACCTTGCTTGTTTCATTGTCTGAAGGTTGGTTGATATGGATCAGCTGTGAAAGTGTTTCTATTCTGCGTTGATGTTTAACAGGTTAATAAACCATACTTTTATGTAGCCAAGTATGTAGCCATACAGTAGCTACTGTAGTATAAATTCAATGTTCTAACTGTAGCAGATCGATACTTGGTGAGTTGCATATTGATTGATATTGATCGATTGACATTGATATTTAATTTACTTGGAAAGAAATTAAACGTCCATGGACTAAAACTTGTTGTGAAATCAATTGTAGACTCAGCTAGTACAGAGAGATGGAACTGACACATAGATCTCATTAACGGCAATAAAAATCAATTTAAAATGCTTCATTATACCAGGCGCGGGGGGGGGGGCAAAACTGGATAAATTATTCCCCAAGTATGTATGTGTATCTTATTTTTTATGGTAAAAGTGAGAGGGCCTGATTTATCGATCCTTCTTCATAGGCTGAATGACAAGTTACAATAACAGAAGGGACAAATACACACACAGAATACAGACAGGTTAAAAAATGAGCAGGGTGAACACAAAAAGAGAAAGATGTAGGAGGATTAGTAGACAAGGGATGGAGAGAAGAAAGAACCTACAGGGGGAAGAGGAGAGGTATTCTGTGTGTGTATTTGTCCCTTTTATTACTGTTACTTGTCATTCAGCCTCTGAAGAAGATCCTGCCCGTCAGGCCCTCTTACTTTTACACATTCTCTTACACAGGCTCTTTAATGGGTAAGCAGTTTGCTAACAGTTTATTTTTATTTTTTTTTTATTTTTTTTTTTATTTATTTATTTATTTATTTATTTATTTATTTATTTATTATTATTATTATTTTTTATTTATTTATTTTTTTTAATTCTTATTTGTTTTTGTATGTCTATTTTTCAGGTGGAATATTTCGTAAGTTGATCTACTCCGGAGGTTTGATGTCCGGTACTACAGCTTTGTGTTACCCTTACAAGGCGGTACAGCTAAGTCAAGCCGAATACAACTGGGTGAAAGATAGGTTAACGGGGCTTTACGATTCACAGACAGCCGAACAGAAGAAGACACCAACAGAGGATGTTACAGCTACGGTCAGTATGAGTCATAAACTTGTTTTATGTTATATCACCTGGGAAGGTGTGTTTGGGAGAGGGGGGAAGGGGGGAGAGGTGGAAGGATTGGGGCAGAAGGGGTGACATTGGTGGTGGGGGAGTGGTAACATGGGTGATATAGTGGTGCAGGATTGGGGAAAGGTGACATGGGTGAATAGGTGATGGGGTGGGGGGAGGTGGCAGGGGTGAAGAGGTGATGGGGGTGGGAGATAGGTGATGGGGTGAGGTGGGGTTGGGGGAGGTGGCAGGGGTGAAGAGGTGATGGGGCTTGGGGTGGGGTGGGTGAGAGGTGACATGGGTGAATAGGTGATGGGGGTGGGAGATAGGTGACATGGGTGATGGGGTGCGGTGGGGTTGGGAGAGACGGCAGTTGTGAAGAGGTGATTGGGGTTGGGGTGAGCGAGAGGTGACAGGGGTCACATGGGTGAATAGGTGATGGGGGTGGGAGATAGGTGACATGGGTGAATATGTGTTTGCGTGGGGGTGGTTGTGGGGGAGGTGGCAGGGGTGAAGAGGTGATGGGGGTGGGAGATAGGTGGCAGGGGAGAGAGGTGACAGTGGTGAAGAGGTGATGGGGGTGGGGAGGGGAGATAGGGGTGCAGAGGTGGTGTCAATGGGGATGGGGAGAGATGGTGGCATGGAAAAACAGAGAGAAGTTTTATATTGTTGGTGTTTGAGTGCGTACACTGCTCTGGTGGAGACAGCTTGGGAAAATCCTGCTAAAACATATAAACAGTTGCAACGTTAGCAAAACATACTGTGTTTAAGAAAGTGCAAGCGTTACTAGATTATGATGTAATATATCTATATATATATCTTACGTCCGTGTTCACACATATTATGCAATATTGGTTGTGTACTACATGTATACTACGTAACTGTATGATAAATCTGTAGTGTAGTGACTGTATTGTAGCCTTCTGTCTATGTTAAGTAGATCTACTGTAAGCAGTGCACGTTAATACTTCCTGCTTTGGCTTCCCTGGGATTTTGAGGTATTTAAATTGTTCCCAAAACATCAGCTTAAGGAACTGCTTTTGTTTGCCTTGTAAGTACTGTGCTAGCAATAAAAATAATACCTGCCATGGATTCAAGTTACATGTACATGTATGAGGGGTTCTATATAGAAGATCTGTTTCATTTCAAATGCATATATCGACATTTTCAGTAGCCTACTGTAGTACTTTAATAGTCATACCACAAACGCGTAACATCACTGAACTTTGACCTCTAGCCTTATTTGCATATTCATGCCTTGAAGTTGGTTGTCCTATCCAATTATTCACATTCATATATATGCTGGCATTCATGCACAGCCAGGCCTAGAATATGTCACAACTTTTAAAAGCCCGTTGCTATAACAACAACAAAATACCAGTGCATCAAAAATCCACCGGCTCAAACCAAATTCCTACATGTTTGCATTTTCTTTGAATTATTACAATTTGTCAACTTTAACTTTGCACCGGGAGAAAAATCATGCCGTATTTTTCTCCTTCTTTTTTTCCCACCTTCTACTGGGCAAACAGTGCAATCCACTGGCAAATTTAGCCAGTAGATAGTTTGCACTCTAGGTGTGATAATACTGTAGAAAATGTCGATTGCACCATCGTGGGAATGAAGACAATTACATTGGTCATCAAAATTGTAGTAACATTTTAGAAAAAAAATTTAAATTTGGGATCAATTTGAAGTTTATTATTTAACGTATGGAAATACCCAACCATGCATTATATTCTTTCATTTGTTTGTTGTTTGATCAGTGATCGGGCTAAGGTACAAATACAACTTAGGTTTAACTCTATTAGTGTCTGTTGTCAGGTTAAACCTTCCATTCAAATACATTAACTTCCTCTTTTGATTCTGAGTAGAATCTAATATCCCATCAACTGTGATAGTTTAAAAATGGTTTTTTCAGTGCATAAAGGGTTAAATTTAATCTGAAGGGATAAGCCAGTGGGTTCAGTAACTTCTCTGAATTCCACTAAATCTCAAGTGCAGCTGAACTTAGAACTTTGCACATCCATTGTGATCCTCCTTCCATGATATGTATGTTACTATGAAAGGAATACAATGTATAGGTTTAGTACATGTCTTGACTTAATCTACATCAAATTTGCATGAAACAAACTACAAAAAAAAAAAGAGAGATAATAGTGTATGTATGTAATGTATCTATGTATATATATTCTTCCTGCCAAATATTAACATGTCTTATTTTCATGATGCAATATTATATAATTTAACCAAATATGACAAAAATCCACTAGTCTGGGTTCAGAGGGACAGCAGTTATATCGAACACTGTATTAATAAGTACTATAAAAAAAAATTAAAAAATACTTCTACAATCGGATGTTACCATGAAAACCATGAAAACCACACCTATGAAACTTGATTACTTCATTCTAGATCAAGATTGCGTGAGAAGCTTTACAAGGTGATCGCGAATCTTATATTTTAGAGATGTTAATTTCACCGTTGCAGTACATCTGACGGTAAATGAAAAGTAGGGATCTGAAAGATAATATGATAATAATAAATAATAATAAATAATATTAAACACTGAAGAATAATTGGAGGAACCTTCGGTGTAATTTCATGCTTTTGAATTTCACTGTAATCAAGTTTGCGCAAAGTTTAATGAAAAATAAATCTCAAGGACTTTTAGGGTAACAATAATTAAAGCAAGACAACAAGCAGGACAATAATTGTTTGTTTATTCATTGGCAGCACCATGTAACTTAAAGGGGAGCACCATGTAACTTAAAGGAGAGCACTCATATAATTAGAGGGAAGCACACTGTAACTAAAAAATTTTACCATGTTGTGGTTTGCCTTGTCATCTGTGTATAATTGTTTTAAAACCAAAAATATTTAAACAAAAATATCTAGAAAAAAAAATAATAAGAAAAGCTCCCACCAGACAACAGGGAAAGTAAAAAACTATTATCTTCAAAACAGTAAGAATCAGTATCCTGTACTGTACATTTCCTCGTGACACATTTGGACGTTTCTGCACATTTTTAGTACATCTGGAGAAGGGTCTGGAACCCTGCCTGTGTTTTGCCACATGTCCGCCACCCACTTGGTTGTAGCTTCCTACGCCATCAGATTCACCGGAAACAACCCCATTTGCCAATACTTTCATGGAAATATGTTAATCAATTAATAAAAGAAATTAATCAGTAACCTGATAAAAGTCCCAATTTATGCAACAACAACCAAAAAGTATGCTACAATATTAACATCGTTTATGGACTGAACTTTTCATTCAAAACTTTAATGTCAATGTTAGTGCAACTACAGCAAGGAGCAGAATTTATAGGGTGAAGTTGCCAAATTGGAGGAAGGGACCACATCGGTTCTCTTAAGGTGTTACTTATTACATATCCCCCCCCCCCTCCCACACACCCCTTCTCCTCTTCTCCTACCCAACCCTCCATCCCTGAGTCCTAAAATATTAGTTCAATCCGGAGTTGAGTACTAAAGCAGTGTCTGTTTCATGCACGGCTTGCGCTGTATTTGAAACACCCACAAAATGGGAAAAGGTGAACAGAGCACTAGGTACGAAACTAAAACAATCTCTTGGAATCAATATTTGTCGGAAAACAAAACCATCTTATTTTCCTTCGCATAATCCTACGTTATGATGACTTTAATTTGAAAGGCGCATAAATGTTCTGCAGGATGTATTTCTGATTTCCAATTTAGTTTTTTCAATTTAAAAAAAGAAAAAAATTAGTATGTGTAATGGCATTGGCAAATTTATCCAGTATCGCATTGCAAATTACTTTGCAAAATTCCATGCAAATGCAATGCAAAGTGCTTAACAAGTACAAATGTGCAGGCCATTTTTTTTACATAGGAAATACTGTACAGTTGTAGTCCTTTATATGAGACAATGTTTAGAACCTTCAATTTAAAGTATTGTTGAAACAGGTGCTGTGGCCGAGTGGATAAAGACGATGGCATTTGAAGCAATGAGGCTTAGCAGTCGGGAGGTTCGGGGTTCGATCCCCGGCCGGGTCATAGCAAGGTGGGTTTTCCCATCTGAAATGACTTCCTAAATTGAAAATGATTCCAAATTTCCAAACTTGAGTTAAAATGTTGAATTGGAAGCCACCCAACATGAAATTTGTAATCCATAAAGCCTGCGCGGGCTTCTCCCACATTCATGGTAGTTTTAAGCATCGTTAAAATAACTGTAGAATGATGAATTTCAACATTCAATTATTCCTTGGAGGGACTTGGTTTCCCACAGCACCCATTGCTAGGACAGTTCTAAGCAAATCTGAAGTCAGATGTTAAATGAATTCTTTTTCCTGCATGGACACTGCAACGTACATCTCAGTCTTATTAGTATTGTGTGGACTGTGGAATATTTCCTATTACATATACACTGTATGTAACATAACATGTATAGGGAATGCTGTATCCAGTATAGCATAGTAAAATGCTATGGAAAATGGGCAACTTGCTACACTAAAAGTGCAAAATTGTATAGCAGTTTTTTTTTCTTCATAGGAACCATATCATTTTTAATATAACACACAAACTTCAGAACCTATAAAACTGCAATACAAAACTTGTACACTTAGTTATTTCAAAATATATTAAATATGTTGCATTGATCCATACAGTACAATTAATGTTAGACTTGTTAGTGTTACCACGGTGATGTGAATGAAATCTGAATGTTCTGATCCAGCCAAATCTGAATATTCTGTTCTAGCCAAATCTGAATGTTTGGAATCTAGCCAAATCTCAATGTTCTGGTCTAGATAGCCAAATCTGAACGTTCTGGTCTAGCCAAATCTCAATGTTCTGTTCTAGCCAAATCTCAATGTTCTGGTCTAGCCAAATCTCAATGTTCTGGTCTAGATAGCCAAATCTCAATGTTCTGGTCTAGATAGCCAAATCTCAATGTTCTGGTCTAGCCAAATCTCAATTTTCTGGTCTAGCCAAATCTCAATGTTCTGGTCTAGCCAAATCTCAATGTTCTGTTCTAGCCAAATCTCAATGTTCTGGTCTAGCCAAATCTCAGTGTTCTGGTCTAGATAGCCAAATCTCAATGTTCTGGTCTAGATAGCCAAATCTCAATGTTCTGGTCTAGATAGCCAAATCTCAATGTTCTGGTCTAGCCAAATCTCAATGTTCTGGTCTAGATAGCCAAATCTCAATGTTCTGGTCTAGCCAAATCTCAATGTTCTGGTCTAGCCAAATCTCAACGTTCTGGTCTAGATAGCCAAATCTCAATGTTCTGGTCTAGATAGCCAAATCTCAATGTTCTGGTCTAGATAGCCAAATCTCAATGTTCTGGTCTAGATAGCCAAATCTCAATGTTCTGGTCTAGATAGCCAAATCTCAACGTTCTGGTCTAGATAGCCAAATCTCAATGTTCTGGTCTAGATAGCCAAATCTCAATGTTCTGGTCTAGATAGCCAAATCTCAACGTTCTGGTCTAGATAGCCAAATCTCAATGTTCTGGTCTAGATAGCCAAATCTCAATGTTCTGGTCTAGATAGCCAAATCTCAACGTTCTGGTCTAGCCAAATCTCTATGTCAATACTAGGGCGGATTAGTGGTAACATCACAAGATTGATTGAAGCTTGGTACTGTACTGTGTTGGTAAATACTTCAAACACATGACACACAGTGGTACTGTAGATGTCATGTCCATTGCAATGTGTGCTTTACAGTAAATACCTGTACAATATAAATCCAGTGTATCTAAGTACAGTGTGTTTATGTATGTATGTAAGTGTATGTATGTATGTATATTAGATCCTCCTGCAAGCAGGAACTCGCGAAGAAGCCTCATTGGCTTATCAAAGCCGCAAGCTGACTGAATCAGTCTCTTACATTCATATTTAACGTCCATGATTACGAATTGTTAATTGTTAACAACTCTGTAACTGGACGACATTCATTAATCTGGGAGTGACTCAAACCGGGGACCTTATGATTGAAAGGCACCGGCGTTAACCACTGAGCTAACACTCCAATATATAACCACTGAGCTAACACTTATATCGTAGGGTGTGGGTGTTTGTCTGTGCAATGCCCATGGTGAATAACTTAATACTGAAAGCCATTCAATACTTTATATATATATATATATAATTTATATATACAATTTATATATATATATATATGCATTCACATCATTCTGATCTCATATACCGTCATTATGTAAGATTTGCAATTTTATCATGGGAGCACTGAAGGTGCATTCTGGGTAAAGAAAAACCAATTTGTCCTGTGAAAATCAATTTTGTTTTTACTGTGGCTCACTATAGTACTGCTCATAACTTTCATATCAGCTCATTTTCTGAATTATCATTTCCAGGAAGAGATTAAATCTGATGGTCCTTCATCGAGTTTAGAAGAAAAAGACGCAGCGTTGTCTAAACCAGACGAAGCGCCCTCTACGGAAACGGATAAACCAGTCGCCGATAAAGACTACGGACAGAGTAATCCCGCAGATAAGGACATGTACACAACCAGGAGTTGAGATTAAATGCAATATCAGTGTGTACTATAAAAAAAAAGGTTATGAACTGACAAAAAATTGCTGAGGCATGTTTGAAACATACATATATGATTAGTCATTGTGTTTCACTTGCTTAGAGAAATATTGCCTGCCGGTATCCCAGTTACAGGGTTTCTTGTTCCTAATAAACAAAAAACATTGAGAATGGGCAGGAACGAAATCGTGGCCAAAAAAAACTCCCCATAAACTTTGCAGACGTTTGATGCATGCTATGTAAAGCAATGTTACTTTTGAAATCTATAGGACGGTAACCGGTAACCGGTTGATCAACTACATGGTTATATTTAAGACCCTACAAAAAGCAATATATATGGATAAATTCCTACTCTGTGGTGGATGACCATACTGATCTTACACAATTTTTTCATATTTTCAATACTTTTAATATTTAAGCTCTTTGAAGGTTGACTTTCGGCAGCATCTTAGTCTTGATGTTTTATAGACTCATAGTCCACGAACAAAAAAATTAATTGTAAGCAAATCATGTTTCTGTTGCTGCACCTGTTTACAAGATACTCACCTTTAAACTATGCTGCATCTATGGAAGGCTCCTTTAACGCTAAATTCATGATGACCACAGGTACTACTCAACTTAAGGTGACCACATTTTTTCCAGGAAATTGCTGGGAAATGATATTGAGTGTTGACCCCCCCTTCACCCCCATCCCCTTATCCCCCATGTTGAAATGAAGAGTTTTTTCTTACACTGTATTTTGAAAATAAGGTACATGGAAGGTCTCTGGGTATTTCCTCATTGAGAAACTAGTATTTTTGTCCAAGATAAATAATCCACTGCCAAAAACCCTGAAGGTTGCTGGAAGCCTTTTAATTCATCACTATATGTAATATGATTTCATGTGCATTACAGGCCGTGATATTATTTCAATGATCTTGGTTGCCTTTTTCTGTCTGCCATGAATGAAATTTACGTTCATGACCTAGTTGTAAACAATCACAGCTTTGCTGAGGTTCAAGCTGTAGTATCTCAATGAATGGGAGGCCAAACAGGCAAAAATTGAATATTATTCAGGACCTTTTTACAATATTCAGGGATATTCCAGGGAGGGTAAATAGAAATTTTCCTGGAACTTTTTCAGCGACACTTATATCCAGGGACAACACATGACATGAGGGGACTGTCCCCTGAAAACAGCAACAAATTCACTGACTATTGTGCAATGGTTTACTGTTAAGGGTTTTTAATATAATTTAATAGTCTGCGTGTTATAATGCTAATTGATCCAGTCAACTAAATTGATGAGCCTAAGGTAATTTATTGTTTTCTTTCTAGGAAATAAGAAAGTTGGATAGAAATATAGCCTGGAGTGACAAGCAAGTCCCTTTTATTTAAGAATCTACAATAAATGTATCAAATTGATTTTGTGTGTAAAGTCATCTTTTTTTACCTACTCCAACTTCACATGTAGTGTATATGAGAAACACAAGCATCTTTCCTGATTAGCTCGACTAGCTATGGAATACTGGAGTATATTTGGATTGAAGTTATTCATATTCTTTCTGATAACTGTTAAAGATGGAACACTGTTAAATACTACATTATTACATACAATAATAAACAGACAACATAAGGTGCGCATGCGCTGTTTGCAGATTGCTCGGTCATGCTTCGGTTTTTGTAAAATCTTATTTGAAATGCATCTCTGAATAATAAAAGAATATGTCAAATGAACAATTGGTAGTTTGATTTCTTTTTTGGTCCGATGCTTTGGCATCCATTGAAACCTATGCAGTCAACTTGGCATATTTGTGTGTGCGTGTGTATGTGTCTAAATATGTCAATGTTGAGTTTCATTTTTCAATGTAAAAAAATAAAATTATTTGGCCTTTTAGGTTAATAGTTTAATTTTTATGGACTGTAAAATTAAAGGTGACGAACATATGAAGCTAACAAAGTGTGACACATGGTTACTTCAAGGACGGCCCCTTTCTGGGTACAAGTTGTGTCGATGAGGTCAGACCACAGAGAGGGGTAGGGGGGTGCTGTCATTTGTACCCGTCAAAAAGGTATGGTCGTCCTGACAAACTTGGCGAACAAGAATCTAACCTAGTTGGACCATTGCCATTCAAAAAAAACAACATGAATTTCTCTACAAACGCAAGAGAAGTCCTGCCAACCGTACCACTGGCAATGGTTCCTGCCAACAGTATCAACAATTTCTAGACACCCACCCCATAGCAGCATTGCTGCTTGAATTAAGAACTCTATAACGGCCGCTCCCCCCCCCACCCCACCCCCCAATAGCGTAGAGGGTTACAGGAACTCTAGGGGAGTTATCTCAGTTTGTGAAACGTTTGGGGCCATTCAGATGGCATCTGAAAGGCTTTTCATATTACCTGTGACAACACTGGAAAATATTGAATTGAAACGGAGCATATCAGGAAAGTCAATAAGGAATGGTATATTTATTACAGCGAATATGGGGTTGTCATTTAAAGGTATCATATTTACTATATACTTGAGTTCAAAGAACCTGATATCGTAAGTAGATTGTTGATTCCTTGCCAAAGACTAGGAGCCTCTGTGGCGTGTGTATATGTGTGTGTATGTGACACTTGCTCGTAAACACTCTTAACTTGAGAAGGATAACAGGTACATTTCATATTTGCTATGTAGGTTCCCCTGAGCTAGAACTGGTTTGGGATTGTTGTTGGTATTGGTCAAAGGTCATTCGAGGTCAGCACGAGTCAAAAGTCTTAACACAATTTTCACACAATATCTCAAGAAGTTGAGTATGCAGGATGTTCAAACTTTGTGTGTAGGTTGTCATTGGAGTAGATAATCTGTAGTGTGTTTCATGAATATCAAAGTTCATTTGAGGTCAACAAAATCTGGTCATTCCTTGTCAACTAAAGGCTAAAGGAATCTTTGTGATGATGATGTGTGCATGTGACACTGCTTGTGAACAAGATATCTCAAGAAGGGTAACCATGAGGGATCTCATACTTGGCAAGTGGATGCCCCACATTGAGTGCAAGAATCCTATTGTTTTGGTGGAGGTCAATGGTCATTTGAGGTCACCAGAGGTCAAATTGAAAACCTTGTAAACATGATATCTTGAGAAGGGAAACAGATGAATCTCATACTTGGTGTGTTGATGCGTAAGTAGAAAAACCCTGTTGTATTTGTTGGAGGTCAAAGGTCATTTTAGCTCAAAGGGTGAAAACTTAGTAAAGATGAATGAAAAAAAGAAGTGAATGTAAGAACAGGGAGTTGTTCCATATTAAACAACTCCCTGGTAAGAAACTGATTGATGACCATGTTAAAATAGCATCAATGCGTTAAATCTGCTAGTGTTAAATTACTAACCTGTGGTGAGTACAACAACCCTATTAAAAAATGGTGTAGATCAAGTAGTAGTGTAGATAGGTCAAACTGTGAAACTCTTGTAAAAGAGAGCATGTGGCCAGTTGGCCAAGGAGTCTGACTCGTTATCCAAGGATTGCTGGTTCGATTCCTGCCTAGTTCATTACGTTGTGTCCTTGGGCAAGATGCTTTATCTCACTTGACTCTCTCCACCCAGGGTTTAAATGGGTACCTGTGAGGTAACTTGTCATTGGGCGCAGTATATAACTGCTGCCGACTGGAGGGATTGTCTCTGGGACAGGTTATCATTGACCAGGGGTAATATAATGTCTGTAAAGCGCTTTGAGACCTATTGCTGGTATAAAGCACTATTTAAAAAGCAAATATTATTATGATTAAACATGATATCTTTGAGGTAAAACTTTTAATGGCTCATACTGTGATTTCATGGTTCACAAAAATGTTAGTCAATGCCCATAGATTTTAAACATTCTTTAACCTAGGTGTAAACACAGTATTACTTCACTATGAAAACTTTGACTGTCAATTTGAAACCACAGTACTTAAACAATATTTCCTATGAGCAAGGAATCATTAGTAAGCCTGTTGGCTATCTATTTGTTTGTTTTTAGTTTTGTTTTTTTTTTATTTTGAAACTTTTCTGGTTATTAATTAGTACTGTATATACCAGGGTTGTCCAACCTACGGCCCGCGGGCCACAGTCCGGCCCGCCGCAGGGTTGCGTCCGGCCCGCCAGAGATGCTCTACGGTGCGAAATTTTAGTGAGCAGATTTATTGATAACAATTTGAAGCTATAAAATCAATCATTCGAACCTTCTGGGTCCAAAACACTGCATACAGGTCAGTTTGTGTGACACTCTCAGCGGGGGGGGGCGGCTGAACTTTATTCATCTGTTTTATCAGGAAGGAAAATAGATCAGAGCGCTCCGCGCGCAGTGCTCACATTTTGTTGCCTTGGACTTCGGGCAAAAGAATGAAAAATGGAGAGTAGGGTTCATGCGGCCCCCTCCTTCATCATAATCATTCCAAGTGGCCCTCCTCTGCAAAAGGTTGGACAACCCTGGTATATACAGGTCAGTTCTCAAAGCAAACTACCAATGGACACTTGGATAAAGTAGTGGAAAAAAAACCACAAAAATATGCTGAATGTGATAAAACGTGTATATTTCACAATTTTCTGTATACAATATAGGTTTTTTTAGAAAGAAAACAACAGAATGAAACAAGAAATAATATTTACATGAAAGAAAAAAATGGATGTCAAAATTTCTTGTAGATGGTAAATTATCATCATATTAACTGTACAGAAAATAATATTGCATTATTAGTTTGGCATGTAGACATGTTGTAGATCTGTTACTACGGTTACACAGGTTATAGGTATCTATAAACTTACATCTTTATACACACTGATAACATTTTGTCACAAATTAGTTACCATGGAAACTTTATGAAAACGTTTTGTAATGACATACTACAAGAAGCGGTTTTTAAGGGGGTACAGTTACCATGACAACACAGGTTTTACAACCATTGGAAGGCCGTAGAAGATGCACCAAATTTTTATATCTGGTTTTGAGATGCACGACAGTAATGAGATGTGTAAACTAAGAAAGGAACAACTTGTTAAACAAATTACAACTTGGAAAATGCTGTAAATGGTATGAAGGCATTGTTTTTTTTTCATAATAAGTTTTAAAAATTTGGTTTTTTTAATTAATGAAACTTTTGCTAACGAATCCATTTAAACCAAACCCATTTAAAGATCATTCCTCCCTATCCCCTAACAGCCTCATTCCTTGAAACCAGCCACTTTCACCCGTGCGGAACTGTAGCAGAATGCCAGTTCGCGGGGTGGGATGAGTGTGACCCCGACGGGTATTTTCTGTCCCATGGTGAACATCCTCCTCCAAGTGCCGTCGTCAGCATCGTACAGGACGTAGACGGGTTCGTTTCCCCTCTTCTCGTCCACCCACAAGACACCGATTTTGCTCTGACGGAAGATGAATAACTCGGTGACGGTCGACAGGAACAGGGCACGGGGTAGACAGGCGGTGGCGGGATGTTCAGGACGGTACTCGCTCGGCTTCTTGAAGTGACATATCACCTTCCCGTCGCCGTGTAGCATCGCGGCTTTCTTTGAGGTTTCGCTGGCGATCGCTATCTGGATTTTCCCGTCTACTTTGAGGGACATGAGAGAATTTGCAGCCTTGAAGCTGACCTGTGGCTTGATCTCCTTTTTGATGGTGGAGGATCTGATATCCACGACGTGGAGTACCTCTGATTTATCATTGGCAATGATCACATAGTCCGGGTTCTCGGGGTACCAGTCGATGGCGGTTATACGAGCGTCTTGAGGAAGGAAGGTGAGTCGATAGTTTCTCACGCTGGTCGAAGAAGAAACTGTAGACGAACTGAAGAGACGATCTATGTTCACGGAGAAGACCTCTCTTCCGGCAGCGAAGAAGGTGTTCTGCTCTCGATCCGTCTTTGTGGCCGAGAAGCTGGATAGAACGACCGGAGCCACTACGTCCAGAGGTTGAAACGCTAGGATCCAACGTACATCCTCCGGCGTGTTTTTGTTAGCTCTGCCGAGACAGACACCGCCGTTACTCCTCTGGTCGACCGCCAACAGGAATTCATTGTTATCCAAAGTGGATATACCGACGCAGTTCTGTTTACGAACCAAAGTGCCGACGGAGGCATCCTGGGGCTTCTCCGCAAACTCCACGCCGAGCCCGCTGATGTCGTCGTCGAACTCGAGAAGAAGAGTGTGAGCCTGGACAAGTGTGAGTGCCTGGACGAGTTCCTCGCCTAACGCGACGGTAGCAAAGTCGTCGCTGTCGTCTTCGGCGAGAGCTCTCGCCAGCAGGCAGATCATCTGCAAGGCGCCTTTATTGTCTGTCGTATCGTCCAACAGAGATACGATACCGTGTTTACGTTTCTCTTCGATCTCTTGGACTTGCTCGATGAGTTTCTGGGCTCTGTGGTTGATATTCTTAACGGCCATAGCTGCAGACTGGTCTATTTTCTTTCTGGCGCCTGCCACAATCTGTCCTGCCCCTCTCTGTCCTCTGCGGTACGTCACAATCAAATCTGCAAGCTGTCGTTTGATCTGAGGAACTTCCTGAAACACAGCCGCCAACTCATCGTCCAGCGAGGTACCACCCGGGGGCGTGAACCCGTACGTATAGCTTTGGCTACTGGTAAGTGTCGGTTTGTGACTGGTACTTGGGTCACAACACACGGGACACTTCACATTCCCGGCTGTTGATCGAACGCAACTTGCACAGAGTTTGTGTTCGCAGGAAAGAACGTTGGTCAGTTCACTAGTACTGGTACAAAAGCAACACTCCATGATTCGCTACTGAAACAAGAACAAAAACACAAAATCATGTAAATTGTTAATTCTTGGCAGTGAAATAGGTAATTAAGAAATACTCTCAGCTTGGTTGACGACCCTCCAACTGTATCCTTGTCTTGCAATGGAAATGAAACACTTTCCAATCTTAAGAAGGATAAAAAAATATAAAAAATGAGATGGTCTGAACCATCCGGAAAGTACTTTTGGAAACTTTTAGCAAATTTATTCACTCCCTTAAATAAATATTGGAATGGAAGTATGATAGATGGATGGAAGGATGCGAAGTTGGTAATTTTAACCAAAAAATGTACTAAATTACAACCAGATCTCTGTTGGGACCCTACATGTACCTGATGCATGGAAGCTCTCAGTTTATACCTCCATCCCCTACTCCCCGCCCCCCCAACAAGAGCACAAATACTTACCTTTAAATTATCTTTGTGCTCTGCAATGTTAGCCTAACTTACATTCTGGAAGCTGCTCTTGCTACACTCATGACTAGTAGCACTAGGCCTAGGACCAAGTAGAAGTTAGAACCAGTAGCCTATTACTCAGATTTCACAGAAGGCCATCCGTACAACCCTACATAAATATGAGTATACACATGTATCTTGTTAATGTCACAGGTGCTCCCAATGTCATTATAAATTCGCGAACATAAATAAAAAGCAATTTTAAATAGTATAAACATGGAGAACTGCTTCCATGGTTAGGCTTGGCCAACGACAACTAGCCTAGCCTACTAATACTACTAACTAGTAGAAGTACCATATTATTATATACTGTAACTGCTTTACCTCTCCTTGATGGTGTGCGGCCGTCACCGGAAACGTTTGAAATCAAATCCAAATTCTCCCTCAAGTACAATCATTCGATCAGTAAAATATTACATTTTGTATGACTTTCCTTTCTTTGTCGCTAAATTGATGTTAACATTTTGCCCTTTACTTGCTATTTCGAAATTTGCAAAGTGCTACAAAGAACACTTGTAGTGTTGTAAGTTGTAACGAACACAGCAGCAATGTACGTTTTGGAAATAATGGGGGGATTCCCCAAAATTACTTGCACTGCGTTATTGCAATGGCAAATCACGTGACGAGATCAGGGAGCGCCTTGATGAGGGATGTATCGCTGTTCATATATGGAACTCTCTCATTGGTGTACGTCATCATTGTCTGGTTTACCCAGCACTTTATCTAAATAATGGTGTGTCATATGAAGGAAAACTGATAGAGTTAAATTTAGGATGAGTTTAGTACCGTCTGGGATATTTGTTTTTGGGAGGGGGAGGGGGAGGGGTGAGGCGGGTCGATATTGACGTCAGTGGCCAATCTGGTATTATAAAGACCATAACGTCTAGCAGTCCATAACGTCGCCATAACGTCTGGCAGCTTTTTCTGTCTTTTTCATTTTTTCATGTTTCATTTTTACTCAATTGAACACCAATATGTCAGTCAAAATCAATACCGGTTTGCATAATCACACTGCTCTAATTTGAGTAAGATCTGTTACAATGGGCTTCGATTTGGAAGGAGGAGCGAGAGGGGTATGTCGCCAAGTTTGGGACCAGGCGTTAACTAATGTACTGAGTGCCTTTACCTATATCCCGTGTTGTTTTCTTTTTTAACTTTGGAGGAGGGAGGGGGGGGGGTATTACAGACTCTCCTCTCTTGTGGTCGCTCCAGTTATTTGTGTATCACACAGATAATTAAAACAATCAAAACATTTTCATATTTCTTTTAATCAGCACATTTTTCGACTGGTGAACAAACCCTTTAACATTAAAATTTTCCTTTTTTTTTCTTCTTCTAAAACTGTTTATAAATTTTAACACAAAACGTCGAAATTCCAAGAAAAAAAATCGAAATATCAAGGTATGTCTGAATATTTTGAGGTAAAACAAAAATGTTTGGTATAAAATGGGAAGGAATTAAAACCTTGCTTACACAACTCCCTAGAACGTTCGCCACGGAACCAAAGTTCGTTTCCTGGACCCTTCCCACTACAAAAAAAGGTGATCGCGTGGTAGAGCCTATATCGTATCATGAAAAAGTAATCAATACAGCCGTTAATTAAACCTTAATTCTCTGACCCTTAGAATGGGAGTTGGGGGGGGGGGGTTTGCTTTCCCCCTTACACGACGAACTTAGCTGGCTACACGCCTGAAATTGTATGCAGATCCCCTCTCCATTTCACTCACCTTCTCTCTACCCCCCCCCCCCCCCACACCTCCCCTCCATATGACCTCCACAGTATCATACTTAGTATTGAGAACATTTAGCTAAGGTTAGCTGATGTATATGCAACCTCGTGACTTGAGGATGGCCGCAATTCTATAAATAGATTGTTGACGTTACAACGTTAGTGACCATTATTTGATTTCTAGCATATTTGGCAGGGTGGAGGGGTGGGTTAAGGGTGGGGTAGGGGTGGGATGAGGGTGAGATGTGGTTTTTAATGGGTAATGACGTCTTTTACACCAAGCGTCTCTAGTGAGTATCGCAAATTTAGAGAGCTTGAATGAAGTCAACTGATGTTAGCAATGGCGTCCGCAGGATTTCAAAGTTTTGTTGATCTAAAATTAAGTTCAAAATTTCCCCTCGTCTGATTTAGGTAGCTAGCTAAGGGAAGGAACTTTGATGGCAGAGACAGTGACGAACCAAGGATTTACAAAAGGAGGCGTGAAGTTCGTGGCGTCGTTGAAACCGCCTTCCATATATTGTAAAAGAAGAGAACAAGTTGAAACGTCCAATAATGTATTCCGAGGCATATTTATACATCAGTGTATATATATCTCTAAAACGTATAAGTTTGGGCTAATGACTATTTTTAAGTGTGAGGTTGGTAAAACAAAGGGGGAGGGGGGGGGGGTGGGGTAGCAGTGGTCTTATTCTTCACTGACTGACGATAGGAGGTGGGGTGCATTAGCACCTACCGCCCTTTATGCGTGCACGCCACTGGATGTTGCAGTCGTAACGGTCACACGGAGGAGGAAACTATACGTAATATTTATGCTATACACATTACATATTGAAGTTCGCTAGTTTCTTATTGCTTCCAGGCACACACAGTGTAGCTAGATCTACAAACATCCACCCCCCCCCCACACACACACACACATACACACACCACCCCTGCCCCCAAACCCCTCCATTCCGAGAAAAAAAAACTGGTAAGGTCAACAATACAAAATATATACATAAATCACTTTATGTTTATTCTTATTGTTACTTTATTGATTACTTTCTGTGTATATAGTAGTAGTAAACTAAATACACTTTAATTATGTCAACTATGCTTTTTACATACTTGATTTAGAAATAATATGCAAACTCAGGATTATTACGAGTACAATTATCGAGTAAATACTCCAATTATTACAATATCAACTTTAAAGAATTACTTCTTTTTTTTTTCTATTTCTTCTTCTTCTCGTAAATTTCTTTGCAGAAGTTTGAAGAATGTTCTTTGCGTTGCGTCGACTTCATAGGAAGCTTGGCAAACAAGAACAATATTAATAATGATTAATAAGACAGTCTGGTACATTTTCTTTTCCTACAATACACTGCACACATTTAGTATGCAGGTACATGTTACATAGAATTAAAGGACACTATCGTAACGTAATGCAAAATTAATGATTAAGTTGTTGTACTGGTAAAATATACACCTGGTAAAATATACAACGACCATTAAAGGTAATATATACATCTTTTCTTTCCTTTTTTTGTCTTTTTTAACACGAATAAAAGCAACTTACTTTCTTATACCATTTAATGATTGTTATGAAGTGAGAACTCACCAGATAAAAGGAAAACGTTTTTTTTTTCTGCTTCAAAATTAATGAAAGAGCGAACCAGAAATGAATTTATCTATTTAATTAAACTAAATAGAGCTCAGGTGGTTAATTTAGAAGAAATTTTAATGAGGACTATACGGGACAAAAAAACAAAGATAAAATACACACATTATATGTGACGAAAACGTGTAAAGGTTTGTAACCTGTCACTCCACCCTCTACATACAAAATATGAGTTTATTAAATACCTCCGCCATATTGTAAATGAAAAACACACACATATCTTCTAATATCGATCAGGATTTTTGAAGAGAGTACCCCCCCCCATACAACCCCCCCATCTTCCTCCACCTCCTCCGCCCAACCCCTTCCCACCACCGATCGATTGAAATTACTTGTTACGAATAAAACTTTTTACAACAACAACAAATATTATTCACCAATCTTAATTTCCGGTCACACTACATTACAGAAGACTTGAGCAAGTCTAAATACACGAATCGCTAAAAGAGAGTTTTCAATGATTTTCATTACTAGTTTTAATGCCTTTGGTTTGTTTAAGAGATCAACTGTGTCAATGATAAAGGTAAAACAAGAAGCAACTAATGCGATCTGGTTCGTTGGTTGGTTTCAAGTTCAAATATATTTGTCTTCATACTGAAAATATGAAAACAAAAGGCGACAACAAGTTTCTCCTTATGTGATGGCACTATTGAATTACACACAGACAATATGGAAGCCCCACACAGGTCTCCAGAGTTGCTCCCCCCCCCCCCACCCGCCCTTTTTATTTATTTTTTTGACGTTTTTCATGAACTTGATCTTTTTCATAAATGTTGTGAGAGTTTGGTTTTCCTCAAAGCCTTTGAAAAAAAAAAATTGACATTGCGTCTGTGCCATATATTGTTGGTTTCCCACAGTATATATACCTGATGCACAAAGCAAACCTAATTAGCGCACGACCCAATCCGAGTCATCGTTATATTACAGATTCGTACTCCACCATCATTGAAGCACATTACCATCTTATCTGGAAGAAGCCCATCCAACCCTGTCGGTGTCTCCCCATTGCCATGGATCGTCTTCATCACCGACCCAGTGGTCGCATTGTATAAGACAATCTCCCAACCTCTCATCTGGACAGGCACCCAGAGAACGGCCGCCGTTATAACTGGGTTCTCTACCCAGCACAGCAGAGTTGGATTAGCATCTGGTTTGCCCGATGGTGCCTTAAAGCTGTGTTTGACGTTACCATTGGTGTCAATCATGAGCACTCTAGCCTGGGAGGAATCCTTAACCAACATGGCGACATCATTGTTTACAATGTTACACCTTATTAACGACAGGTAAATACTGGAAGATATGACCCTCACGTTAAGACCAGTGGTGGTTGAAACCACTGTCAGGTCATGACACTTATTGGTTGTGTAAATCACAAACTCAGTCGAAAACCCAAATCCGCCAGCATTGGATAAGGGCACTGGGTACCAATCGATGCCAGTAATGGTGGCGTTCTTTGGCATCGATTTGGGACAGATGGTCTTAATACCCTGGGCGGGGCAGCGATTCTCTGAGGTGGGGTACTTACTAGAATTCACATCAATGATGTATATTTCTTGTCCCACAGCGATGAGGATATTTTGATCTGGCTCGGAGATATCGGAACGTAGGGACAGGGTACAGAAAATGACATTAGAGATGTAATTGGCAGGCTTCAAAGTGAAGAGCCAAACGACATCGGCAGGTCGATCCTGATACACCTCCCCGATACAGACGCCTGCGACTCTGCGGTCATCCCTGGCAATAATAAGGCGACCACCACTTAATGAGAGTACACCGATGGTACTGCTTGTATCATAGACCAACTCTCCGACGCTACCATCTGGCGGGTATCCAATAAACTCAAATGAACAACCCGACGGCTCGGCATTACGAATGGCCGTTTTAGAATCCTTCACAGCCAATCTCGCATTGCTAACGATATCTTGCATAACATCTCTCCCCACTGTGCCAGTTGAAGCCGACGAGACGTTACTAAGCTCTGTCAACCTAGTGTGTGCCCTTTGCAGTATTTGGAGGTGTACATCGGTTCCTATATTACCCCCCTCTTGGGTTCCTCCTTCGATTATTTCCAAGTATTGCTTCTTTCGCTGTTCTGCGAATGTCAGTGCTCGATCGTGAGCGGCGAATATTTTCAATCTGACTTTCTCCGCCTGTTCGACGACTTTTCCACCTTCGACTAAGCCTTGACCTAACGTCATGTTATCTTTGAGATTAGAGAAAGCTGCCCCGAGTAGCAACAGTTTCAGTTGGACCCGGATAAGTGCCGCTTTCTCCTTGACTGGAGTAACCTTGTGATTCTGCCGGCGACATTTCGTAGCGATACACTCTCTACAGACGGTATCTTCGCATTGTTCACAAGAGGCCTCCAGTTTCACGCCTGGATGGCGCACGCAGTTTGGTACCTTCTTTTCAGTCTCTTTTGGCGCTCCACCACCGACGCCGGCAGGGGCAGCCTCTACCCGTCTGGTCGTGGCTACGTTGGCGGGTTGTGGTTGTGGCTCCGCTGGAGTATTAACTCCCAGGGTACCCCGTAAAGAATCAACGATTGAAATAAGGGCAAAGTTGTCGCGAAGACCTTCGACTCCTTGTTTCCCTAAGTCGTGTTGCTTTCGACAAACTGGGCAATCGAATGACCCACGACCGACTCGTTCCATTTGTTGCAAGCATACCAAACAAAATGAGTGACCACACGTTAACACTTTGGGCCTCTTGAAAATTTCGAAACAAACTGTGCATTCAATACTGAGGCGAATGTTTGGCAAGCCCTGGTCTCCCATCGTCGGTATTTTTTTTGTTTTGTTTTGTAATTTAAGTCTTTGTCATTTTCGGAAATCAATATCACATCAAATTTTTCCAACTTGATCCAATGTGGGATTTACCATCAACCCGAATTTCGCGAAATTAGCAAGTCAATGCAGTATAAGCTATAACAACAGGAAGTCTAGCTAGAACAGTAATCAAATTCCGCCATTGTCAGTCGTTTGACTAATAATGTGTAATAATGTAACTGATTTTCACACACAGTGGTCTTACATATGTCATAGATGTTTATATGTCTCTTATTACATCTTCCCAGTGACAAGTTAATTCACAGTTAGCACAACAAACAACTTCAAAAAATCCGTACTTGGTCTCCGAGAAAAGTTCCATTCACTAACATAGGTCTTAAAAAGACTAAATCGATTAACATTTCTGCGACATTTTGAAAAGATAATGTGCACACTATATAAGTTCGAAAGCTCAAGATCATACACACAGCAAACATGTACGGTGTATCCAAAAAAAGAGCCTAGAATCCGTATTCTCGCTCAAGAATAATAGTTAATTTGTTTTAGCTGAAATAAAACATTCTCACATATATATATCCATAGAAAATATTATATTTGCACTTGACGAACAGCCAGTCAGCTGAAAATATGAATTCCAGAGGGAAAAGTCCAATTTCCAAACGTTTTTGGTTCAACAACGTTCAGTCCGGAAACAGCGCGTCGGCTGCACACGAGACCATACTGTATATGATGTTAGATATACGTACGCTTTACACTGTGCATTTTGACAGCACAGAACACTTCGGTGCCTGCCTATACCTTCACGTAGCCTATAATGTTCAATTCACATTTCTGGCAAAGTCGCAATTGCCATGTTTGTTCAAGAGGTGAACAAGGTCTAGCCTATAGCCAAGCACGGTAGAATCCTTTCTAGGCAGAATGCTGCTTACTCACTCCCGTAATTTAGCAATTCTTTTGGGGAATATCCAGCCCAAAATGAATGGTTTTTTGGTTTCGTTGCAACACTGAGCTGGCGACTGAATTGTGTCAGCGCTCGGGAGACAATGAGGGGTCACGGCTACAGTACAGAACTTTAAGCGATATAGTGAAGCCTTTTAGAGAGGAACTTTGTTCGTTTATATATAACTGATTCCGAGGTTTCAGTCATGTTTTCTTGACCTAAGAGTTTATTGTATCCTTTTATAACCTCCTGACCTGCTCCCCAACCCAACAAAGAAAGTAAAAAGAACTAGCTGGTCGCTTGATGCTATATCATTAAGAGCTAATTGTCTGCCTCGATCATGACCAAACTATGTATATACGTAGGCCTATAGAAGACTAAAATACAAGTTGTTTATCGTTGTTGGTACTGATTATGATATTATTATCTTCAGGTAATCCATATGAGGACCAGGCAAGACAAGAAAGGGGGAGCCCCTGGAATGAATTTGGAGGCTCGTGAAAATATGGGGAGGGGGGGGGGGTTCCGAAAAAATATCGGATAGGCTATATGAACAGTGCAAAAAGGGGGCTGGTGACGTACCCTACGGCCAGACCTGGCTCATGACGTGACTTATGTTTTTGTACTTCCACAGAGGTGAGGCACAGTATATAAGTAGCAGTTTCCCACGAGTGTTAAACGGTGTTATTAAAGACCTTTCCACGTGGTGGGTCGGTCGCTAACATTTGCTTTTGGAAATACCTAATTTCGACCTTAAATTTATAAATAAATATTTGTAAAATATTGTCCGTGCATTAGGTCATAACTACTAGTTCAGAGAACCCGACACAGTTCTGAGATTTGGCTGGACGGGGTTGGGGAGGGGTGGGTTGGGTGTCACTGAGGAGTCAAGCCATACGTTTAGTGCAGGACCACGTAATTATGCATCATTGGTGTTGAAACTTCCACCCTGGGCGGCACAACCACCAACGACTAAAACGATTGCCCTTAAATCTTGAATCTATAACATGGATATGACGGTTTATGGAACCTGCGTTAGTAGACGTACTAAGCTCTTCATTTGGGGTGCAATCATTGCATGGGGTTCTAGTGGAAGCCTAACACACCGTGCGGTGTGTATGGGTATAGGCTGCAATGCAATAGCAATGTTAGGAAAGGCTACCATCGTGGTAGGCGGAACCCTGGTAGATGATTATGCCAAGGACCCCCACCCTCCCCTTCCTAATTTACCCCTCCCTTTGTCCTTTAGTATAGTACGAAATGTAGAGGACTTTGTTTGTTTTAATCACATACCTCCAAATGTCCCTAATAGATCTCGTGTCCTGAGACTAGAAGCCCTATGACCCCCTTCTTATCTCGTCTAGCTATACCATTGGCATTACCGACATTATTTGCAACTGCAACAACTTGATTCCTTTTTTGAGCAAGAGCTTTCTGCATCTTGACAAAATCTTTTGTAACAACGGAAACGAAAAATGGTTTTACATATTACATGACTTTCAGCTACATTTGCATAATCTGTTCCGTATTCACTCAGTTTTTGTATATGAACGTTTATATGTATGCTGTTATATTCCTTTAACGTATTACGGCCTATTGATGCTTTGCGTTATGGATTGCGCAAGCGGTATTCGTCAGGGAATTTCCATGTTGAAATAAATAGTAGTTATGATGGCGCTGTTTCCCTTTTATTAATAATATATTTACATTTCGTACGTATGGTTGTTTATCGGTGTGCAAAAGAAATTGCTTAAAGTTACAAATATGGGATATTAATTAACTGTTGATAATAATTACTACATCTTCCGAAAATACCGTTATAATAAACAAATTTGTATAAAGTAAGTTAGACAAATAAATACACATTGTGTTACCTATATGAATATTCATGTCGAAGGACTGGTGCGTTCATATTAAGTAACACATATAAGTTTGTCAATTGTTGCTCCCCATCCTTCCCAAAGTTTCCCATGAATTAAAATTGATGAAACGAAAGGATCTTTTATAATAGCCAAGCCACGGCACAGGGGACACCCCCCCCCCCCCTGGAGACAACTGTGGACCTCACCAAATTTGTTCCATCATAAAATGTGCAAAAGGTCACATGTTAATGTACATGAGTACCGTTTCCCTCCGGCCTTCAATTGTTCCGGCTCCTGTAAACTCATAATTCCTGGCTTTGGGCCTACGGTGATATGACACTATGGTATGAAACGATAAATATTTACTTTCCTGACATGACGTGATTGCTCCAGCAATAAAATTTAAAACAATGTACACGAAATTCTTCTTATATAATACATATATATATAAGCATTTATTTCAAAGTTTCATATCAAAGGTCGAAGGGGCCGGGTTTTTTTTAATCAGTTCTCATTGCGTCAAGCTAATGAGTATTTATAAAGGTAGGATTACGTCACGGCAAAGGACATTTGCACACGGCACTTTTCGGTCGGTGGCAAAAATGATTATTCCAAAGCCCAGGCCGTACATAATTTATTTCTAGACAATGTTCTCTTGTTGTCGGTAAAGCATTGTTTGGTTCACCATGCCGCCAGTTCGTGTACCTCCAAGGGTCGCCGTTGTCCCATTGCCAGTAATCTGAAGTGAGTGAAAGAAAATGAACGTTATATCTCAACTTAGAAAAGACTCGTTACCAACATCACATTTAGCTGATGGCCTCTCGAAACCACTCTTTCCTCGATCCAACTTTTCCCTCCTCCCCTTCTGGTCCTCACTTCTTCTCTAACCTTCGTCCCCCCCCCCCTCCCCTCCGTCTCGGACCATAGCCAGGAATTCTCGGTTCGGGAGGCACCAACAATTTAAGACGAGGCACAAGACTCTTTTCCTGTAACTTGCGACGATTTTGTAACCCCTCCTCCCCATGTGCGACTGCTTGGCCACGAGGCTGCCTTCCCGTCTCGGTCTCCTTTTGCGATATTTAGATTTAGTTTTGATTTGGGGTATGCGAACGATTGGGGAGGTGCTGAGGACTTTGAAATGGGTGTGGCGAACTTTGTGAGAGGAGTGAAGTTGCTCCATGTTTAATTTACAACAGTACTTTCTTTCTTTGAACTTGACTAGCGGTAAATTACAATACTGCCCTCTATTTTTCAATTGCCCGTACTCTCCTTGACGTGGCATTTGATATAATAGCGCTATTATTCAAATTGGAAGCTTATATTGATAATTATTAAAATAGGTTATGATTAGCCGATGGTTTGATGCAAATAAGTTAGTTATAGGAGTCACCAGATTTTAGTTGTACTTGGATGAAAGGTCAACCCATAAAGGCCGCCGCACACTAGCCCAACTAAATCACGAATCGACTCTCAACTCGACTGTCGTTTTACGTGAAAACAAAATCGAATATAGATACCGTAGTCAGGTAGTGTGCGTCTGCTTAATACGCAGTGTGCGTGTGCTGAGGACTATACAACTGAACACGATTTCGCCCGTTTTAAGTCGTATCGGCTTCAGTCGGGAAAACTGAATATGTAGCGTTTTCCCGACTGGTGAATGATTGTACAGTGTGCGGGGGTTAACGACTCAAATTGCACAGTTTTAACAAAATCTAACCAAATCACGGGGTAATAGGTCTGCGTGTGACGTAAACGAGCTCCAGTCGTTAACAGTAGAAAGTCGTTGTGCGCGCTGATCAGTTGGTCAGTATGCTGGGTCGGGGGGGGGGGGGGCGGGGGCGGGGGGCGTGATTGGGAGGGTCGGTGCGGTACATGGCTCTTCACGACACTCGAAAACTATGTCATGACCTTCGTAATCAGTCGGGCAGTGTTCGGCGGGCTTCACGTTTTGTACTTAGTCCGAGTACTTTTAGCACAGGCTACCAAATTTAATTAAAAACAAAACCTAATTTGGAAGGTTTTATCTTCGTCACAAACGTGAGAATTTTCTTACTTACCGTCTCTGCAAAGGTCAGATCCACCGATCCACGACCTTTGACCTTTCGTGACAGTATTTGCTATGAAATGGTTTTCACCTGCAGAAGTGGATGATGCCAGACACGCCTCTTCGTCACTGCAAGCCGACTCCGCAGCTTCAAATGAAAGCGATTCATTAATGAACAGGTAACAAGATCTCCTAAAATAGTACCAGCCGTTCGGACAAACTGAAGAAATTTGAAGAAAAAGGAATCGTGGTAAAAACAGAGGGCAGTAAACACAGGGAAGTTGAGAGAAGGTTTCTTCCCCATCTCAAATTATGAGTGCATGGAATGTTGTCAAAAGAGGCAATTTTTACCCTTGATTTACTTCAAGATTATCCCCTTCCCATTCCCAAACGCCACATTCAATTCAATGCGAGGTTTACGCCGAGTGTTGTTCTGAGAGAGGACGGTCCCCGGAAGTAATAATGTCACCGGGGTCATCGGGGGTATATACTTTGGGATACAGTGGGACATATAAAGAGCGATACACACAAAGTTAATTCAACGCTTTCCGAAAAGAAAGTGGATTCTGTATGCATTTCATACCACAAAATCCAACATTTGGTGGTTTTTTTTGTTTGTTTTTTCAACACGTTTCTTTTAAATAACATCTTGTTCACTCTCCACTAACACGTCACTTTTCAATTACTATATTATAAAAAAATGTTCAACAAAAGTGCACTAATTCTATATTAGTTAGTAAAAAAAGAGGACACACTTTTCCACAAAAGGGGAATTGCTTATGTATATGGAAAAGAAGAAAACAAGAAATTCGGTTGAGAGTACATTAGTAGTGAGTAGACAGGTAAGCAAGAGGCGGATGTAAAGCTAACATTACCTTCGTCGTTATCTTCAATAATAACTTCGGCTAGATTAGGCCGTCCAATCACAGTATGGTTATATCTGACGTCACGCAGATGAATATTAAATCGCTCCTCCCCTTCCATTAACTTATCGTCGATAATACCGACTGTCACGAGGGTTGTGTTCGGCCAATCGTATAACTTGACTGTTTCTTGTGAAAGCGGGAAATAATCCTGGCCTTCAGTCGCATCGTCTGGTGTAAGATAAATCTCTGTTGAAGACAGAAATCCAAAAAGAACTAGAACTGCATTTGCCTGCAAATTGTACTTGCAGTATTAGGAAGAACTTTTCGGTTGTTCATAGTGTTAGTGGTTAGGCGGACAACACAGCAGGGAGTATAGCCATGTAGGTACCTATACAAAGTGAGGGCGCTTGTGAGCGCCATGACAGGCTCAGAATAAGTTGGCTACGCAGCTAGCTTCTGTAAATGCAAATGTACAGAAACTATATGGCACTTTAAGTTTCAACGTCCAGTTATGTATAGGTTTCGTTCACTTGGCCAGTAATGCCAATATTGTAGCGCGCACGCGCACTGCAACAATCAAAAGCCCGATATAGAACTGACACATTTGACACATGTTTGGTGCTTTTACATTTTTATTCGCACGAGTTTTGTGATTACTTTTGTGTCCGAAAATAACGTTTTCCCTTCCATTTTTCTATCTTCAAACCACCTCCACACTTCCTTTCGTCCCCTCCCTCCCTCCCCCTCACCTCACCCTTTCGTCCTTTATCCCTCTCCTTCGTGAACAGTTTACAATTGTCACAAACAGCTGTTCACAATTGTATATACACAGCAGCGATTTGTTTATAAATTGGCAACTTAAAACTATCTACAAGGCATCAGGCGACAGGTTCGAGATTGAGAGAGGGTGTGTGTGTGGGGGGGGGGGACTTGATTCAGATCTTCTTTTTGTGGTGTTGAATTCTCGTCCCCCCCCCCCCGATTTGATTTTGTAGGTTATGTCCTTTCCCTTCCCCCTCTCCTCCTACCTACCCTCTCACCTCCCTCGCTTCTTACACCATTTATGGACTCTTTTATGTGACCAGCCTCTCTTCCTTTCCAATACATGGCTGATGACATTACTGCGCACATGGGACCTTTTTCATTGGTCTATATCGCTTCTTTAGAATGGCTTAATTGAAACTTCAAAATAACCCGTCCAACCAAAGAGCCACTACAAAATGACCCGTCCCACCACAATTCAGCCAATATTTATCAGCCAATAATCAGCCAAATAATCAATATCAGCCAAATAACAGCCAATATTTCTCATTTGCACCAAATATTATTCTTGGAGCCCCTTTGATATAGCCCACCTTAAAGGGTTCGGTTTACAATACATGGTGAACCCTGTCCATGCGTAGCAGCTCCCTGTATAACTATGGAAAGCCAAAAGGACAAGTAGCTGCGTCATTTGTTGTCCCTTTTCGTGTTCCATATATAACAACATGAGCGGAGAGTCCCACTTAGTGTACATATTATATGGAAGTACTTTAGTTACTTTCTATCGGTGTCAACAAACCACTACCGTAACTAATTTATGTCTATAGATACAATTTTGAATTTGTCAGAGTTAATTTGTGAGTGGTAGTTTGACCGGTCACGCAATACTTGATCACGTGATGGGAGATCAGTTCTTTCTAATTGGTCGATGGGGAGGGTCGAGGCCATCCTGTGCTAACAAAAGATAAAATACAAATAAAGAAATAAGGTTGGATAACTGTCAATTGTTGAATATTATCAAAGTGGTGTTTAATATAATGTTGTTATCATTGACCAAAAAAAGAAAAGGGAAAACGAACTTATGTGGAACAGAGTATCAAATACCACCTGTTACACATAACATATCGTCATTGTACTATCAGAGGCATAGAAATGTATTGCTGATTGATGGGAATGGGGGGGGGGGGGTGTACACTACTGTCATTAGATGGCGCACAGGGTGACGTCAAGGGAAAGAGACCTGGCAGGTGATCCATTAGGTGATGAACCCCACTATGGAACGCGAAAAGGGCAAACTTATTTCGTACGACGTAAGTTTATAGAGAACAGAATTTTAGACATCAACGTGAGTTTGAGCAACAGCGTGGTAAAACAGCAGCAACAACTGTAGTTTAGACAACAACAAACTTAGTTTAGACAACGAAATAAGTTTGCCCTTTTCGCGTTCCATACCCCACTGAAGCTGCATTTATTCCAAGGATATTTAATGTTCTCTTGTTGATCTTTTCTTGGACTAAAATCTGACAAGAAATATTCAATTTTTGAAACTGGTAACAAAAGTCGTGATTTTTACAAAGCTATATGTGCGTGTGTGTGTGTTTGCATGTCTGTGCAGATGTTACTAAATTGGTTCTTGTCCCTTGATGAAATATGGAAGTAATATAGTTGATAATGCTTGTAAATCAACAATGGGGATACGACAATACGAGCCTCCATGTCACGGCATTTCTGATGTAAATATTAAAAATGATTTCACAATATTCGAATCTGTCAAAAATGTCAAAAATTGATAGTCTTCCTTCAGTCGTTGGGGAAATCTTACGACATCTGTTTTACGAAATTATTTACTATTTTATGATAAATCCTGTCCCATATAACGCCATCTGATTACCCAAGACAATAGAATAAAAATGTGATCTTTTGAAATAAACACGCGCTTCCAAAGACAGGTTCATTTCAACCCAGCTAGGAGTCAATTCTACCAAGCTTCTGCACTAATTACATTTGAAGAGTGTTTAACAATGAAAACAGCTTGGTCTTTGTTTTAGTGGGCAGTTAATAAATGTGGTCCGGCGTATATTATGCTGAACACATGGGACGGAACCAGCAATATGACCCTATAGGGCGAGGTTGCGAGCGCGGGGTTAAGTGTTTAAGACTCGTGGGCCTTTGGGTGAGGCACCATGGGGAAGATTTCTGTCATCATTTCGACCCGTGTTTTTTGCAAAGAAAAGAAGGAAAAACTACACGGAGAGATTTGAGAAATGTACAAATTAAATGAACTATTGTAGAATCGGTAAAGATATGAAGGCGCTACTATACAGGTATATATAGCTTCTGTTCGTAAAGTATATTGGGATACGTTTGATAGAGTTACTGTAACGGTATTCAGACGTTAACGCAATAGCAGAATGGATTACGTAACGGTCTTAAGTTTTTAATCGTTTTTCCGTGTTCCTTCTACGTTCAGGCTGTTTACTCGAATGCATGCAGCCTAAAAAATATCGATAGAAGTGTTAGACACTACCATCGATCCCAGAAAATACACACACAGCTTGCTACCGTCGGTAATTAGACACTAGTGTACAGTCAATACATTCAGCTACGGTCAATACCCACAACACAGTGTACAACAATACAGCGATAGACATCTCAGGTCTAGATAAAAGATAACAAGGTATCACGTTTCATTACTGTCTGCATTTTGTAGCGACAAGCAGAAAACTTAACTTGCAAGCAACGGAAAGTTAACTTTTTCAGAACGCGGCACGCGGTTTGGGGCGAGTCTTCAATGCCTTTAAGCCCGACGCCGCACACTATACGCTACTGATCATGGAGTTTACTCTCCGACCCCGGCCTCGCCGTTGCCTTGTTATTAGAGACCTAAGTAGTCACGAATAATCCAGAAATATGCCATGATGGCCTAAATCGACGAGCCCATTGGCATGGTGACTTGTTTTCACTGCAATCCTGAGGAGACCGTGAGGATTATCCGGAGTCCAACTCGCTGGATGAGGTCGTGACATCTGACCTTTAGTAGGTGCAATGCGCATGTGTCGTGCGCTTACCAGCAGCATCAATGGTTAACAATTATTGACAACCCCGAGGAGCAGTTTGATCTGAAAGGCTAGGCTTTGCATTAACAGTCTATTACTCGACATGTTTTGAATGATTCCCTCAGGTACTCTAATTGAGGAAGTGAAATGAGCGAAGGGGCGGGAAGAGAGACATGCAGTTTTATTGGAAAATTCTAGTTCAATAGGTTGCGACCACCATCATAGTTTCTACATATATCTCGAAAGGTATGACTTTTATAGCGCGCCTTCCGTTTCCAAAATCCCGGAAATTACCCCATATCTTTAACGGTTCATTGGTGATGCACACCCGACGATGGTCACACCGACGAAGGGGACTGGGGTTGAGAGCGGATCAGTCGTTCGGTAGTTTGGTTTTCGTGCCCAGGTTCTTTCCTGGGCGACTTTTCCTTAAAAAAAAATCTTTAACGGTTCAAGAGAAATTAATAAAAAAGTTGATATTTTTGTGGGGGTACACGTTACTGTAAATTGCATCCGTGAAAGCAAAGATTGAGTTAAAAATTAATTAATGCTTACCGACGAAGATATCCTCAGGTCCAAAGGAATATGGCCGCTCTGCCACAATTCCAATGACCACGCGACCAGCGCCTTCTTGTGTGTAGTATTCATCACTGGTGAAGTACACTTGTATGTCCTCTGTTGTTTTAGAAATTAAAATACAAAGTTGGTAGACTTCGTTTTTGTAAATTCTAATGCGCATGCTCAAGAAAAAGTGTAGCTACAAGTTTTAGAAACGGAAATTATTAGAAGGGGAATATTTGGACATTAGCAGGAATTAGGAAGCCCTTATTGTTGAGAAATGTAGTCATATGTATATATATATGTATATATTATAGGATAGGGCACTGTCGGGATAGGTTACTGACAGGATTTGGGAACCGACATGATATATTTCAAGCAAGCAGTGAGAGGGCCCAAATCATATAAAAGAAGTGGCAAGCCCGTGGGCTCGGAGGCCATTCACACAAGACACAATTGCTTAGTCAGCAACTGACATGTGAGGATATCACGTCATCCGATTAATTTACATGTCACTTTCATCCATTCTCATCAATTTCAATAAGCGTTTGTTTTTCAACTTAATTGTTTTCCGTTTTATGACATTTTGGCAAACGGTGTTTATTTCTTTGTCTGTCAGAAACTCATAATAGACACAAAAAAATACTTTGCCCTCTTATAATACAGGAAACTGTTTCATTTCAATTTTAAGTATTTTTTTTTCCGAAAGAAACCTTGGCAATTGCTCAAGGTCAGGAAGCGAAATAGCAAATTGTACTGATGGCTTCAATACCAAATTTGGTAGCCTAATTTCGAGTGAGTCACAGCTATTGGTTGACAAATTGTAAGTGAAATTTATTTTGAGAGAATGTGTCAAAATAAATCTTACGAATAAACTTGTTTTTTCGCGTGCACAAGGAAGAAACTTTGAAGCGTGCATATACCCTAGAATTATATGCCAGGTGTAAAACACTTCGTCATGCAACCTCCTAACACCTGCAGATATGTAAAAGCCCGCCAGAAAAATATTACTGGTTTCGTAAAAAAAAAAAACCCATCTGCCCCCATATTTAAATACCGTGTACGCCTGTATATATGTGTAAAACTGGACTATGCATGCCAACTGATCCTCCTAACCACCCCACTCCACCCCAACCCCTCTGTCCTCGTTCCCCGTCCATTCTCATACCGCACAATCCATCAATTAAGCAAATTCCCTCAGATGCAAAGGGAAAGAATGAAAATGTGACCGAACACTTTTATAGTTGGCCTAAATGAATTTCAATTTACAGAAGTTACGACTGTGAAAAGCTCATGTTGTTTTAATCCTCCTCATCCCCAACCCCAACCCTCAACCCCCCCACCCCCCCACCCCCCCTTTCTTTCCCGTTTAGGATTAAGGATGTACTCACCGCTATTAATGACTACAACAGATAAGAACCACAGACAAAGTTCCAAAACACGATCCATAATTCCGTAAAATTGTCCGTATACTGATGAAAGAATTTCTCAACTTCTCAACGCGATGTTTGTTGAGGTGGGTGGGGGGGGGGGGGGCAGCTGTGTGACCTTAAAACCAACAGACCGACAGACAATCCACCGAACGATGGTATTAATTTCAAATCACACCGAAGGCTAAAAATGATCTGATTAAAAAAGTATTAACCTTGACTGGCAATAGCGAAATATATGAACCAACTGAAGCTGTAAATTGCGCAGAAGCGCGTGAAGAAACTCCGGTAAATATTCGGACGAACAGGTGTCAGAAAGTGGTCAGCTATAGTACGGTAGCTTAGAAAGGGCATCAGATGCTACGAGGACGTGGTTTTCACAGTTAGATTCAGAAAATTGTCAGCAAATCAACTTTAGCACCCAGAAAATCATTTCTTTCCAGAAATTTTGAAAAGAGTGAAGTTTCTAGGTTATAATAGCTCGGTAACTGTATTTTCTTCTTAGAAAGTTACCATATTGTTCGCATAAGAGATATAATACAAAAAAAATATGTCGGTGAAAGTTAATTTCATGTTTAAGTTCGCGGTTTCTCCCATGCATATAGGTAGGCCTAGATAGCTGACTGAATGAGCGTGTTGAGAGCAGAATTTAATAATTAAATAATAAGGAATAAATAATATAGCTATTAAGTATTAAAGTTTATGCAAGTTTAACATTTTTTGGCAGTCATTATGCTGATTGTCAATTTGAAGTTACTTCTACGCCACCGTATCATATCATGAATGGTTCGTTGTTTCTTGTAAGTTCAGAAACCGTTGGCACGTTCTGGAACAAGCTTGTACATGTTTATTATGTTACATGTAACCTCTTCCGATGTATAAAATGTTTCCTTCAAAATTGCAGAATATCAGGAAATCATTGAAGCCCTATTGACATATTGCATTCCTGTTATGAAATGTTAATATATATATTTTTTATTGCTAACTGATTGTGGGAACGAATTTCATCCGAAAAGACTCGTAGCAAAGCCAAGTGTCATAGTTCCCATGACGGTCTTATATAAAGATTTCGTTTGTAAAGTTGTGATAAAAAAACCCACCCCGCCCAAAACAAAAAATTCAGAAACATCTTGCCCCGTTTTCTTTTAAGAGAAAAAAAACACAATGGTTAAAAAGTAATTTTAAGTGGGCGCCATTTTGTGACGTTAAAGTGCCACTTGGGAGGTGAATTGAGTTATTTTACGTTTTAACATTATTTTTTGCATTTTCATGGTGAAACCAATCAGTATTGCTACTAAGATCATTACCAGCATTGGGTCATCTTAAAATCTCTATCATATCAATTTGATAGTACGTGACCAATATATACGAAAAATAGATTTAATAAAAAATATATAACTTGATGTATGCATATGTAACATATTTTTGTTTTGTATACGAGAACATTAAATGTTATCCCTCACAACGAAATTTAAATTCCTTAACTATTTGTGCGTATAGTTCATAACATGTCTCTCTCTACCCATACGGGTTAATATTCACGGTGTTGGTTTGTCTCCCGTTTAACCTTATATAGCACAACATCGCATGTATAGGCGATATAAAACTGTATAGCATATATGTATGTATATATGTAGTTTTTTAAAAAGCTAGATCAAAAGAATGGTATTAAAGTACACGATAGGTGTATTTGTCTTGTGATAACTAGTCAAGTGTGCTCATTCGCATTACAGAAGGAAACGCCGTTGTCATGTCATTCCTGTGGCTGCAGGGAAGATGTTAAAACGATCACTGTACAGCATATTCACATAATATACAGAATAGCGCTTACGTGTAACAATTTTGACTTAAGTGAACGCATAGACCTATATATGTAACTGTATAACGTATATCGCATGTATTCTACCAGTAACGTGCACAGGATGACGGGTGGGGGGGGGAGGAAAATTACACCCCCGTCTGATGAAGGTAGGGGTATGAACCTTAGGGCAATGGATAAAATATTGTAGGACTAAGGGGTGTGGCTGTGGGGGTCGTTAACGGCCCACATAAAGTGGTATGGAATCCCCATCCCCCGAAAATGTCACAGATCGGAGGTCAAATGGTTCATTCTGAGACATATTTAAATTTTAAAATAAGTCTTAATAATATTGTCTATAAAGTCACAATGCTAATAATAAATTTGAACTTTAAACGGTAAAAAACTCTAAACTGGACCCCCCCCCCCCCCCTTGATAACTTGCCATGTCATTATTTGAGCACGCTATAACTGTAATTCTACTAAAAGTACAGATTAGTAAACGAGGCCAAACGCGGTCATATTTTCGTCGCGCTTAGTTCAACACACACACACATACACAGAGACCCATCTTTAAAAGTTTGATATCTACCGCGATTGCTTTGGGCGCAAACTCGGTAAATTTAGGTCACAATGTGAACAGTGCTTCTGCACTCTCCCCTTCCCTCTTGTCGGTAGACGTGAATATAGAAGTCGGTTCATAATTTTGATTATTTTGATTATGATTTCCTCATACCTTAAAATAATACAACCAACAGTTTTGTAATCAACCGGAAGAAAGTGACACCCTGATGTATATTGAACACATTGAAAGAACGTTTAAATTTTACCCATTCATAATTGAGATGTCTCAATAGGACAGCGCAAAAAAATGTCTTTTTTAAATCGTTTTTAACTCTCGATATTTTAATGTCAAATGGAAAATTTCGAGATAAAAAAAAAGTAAAAACATTGTGACTTATCTAATGTATTTTTAATGTCCCTTCTGACACAATTTTCATAATGTGTGAGTTTCTGTGGAAGGATTGAATGTTGTTTTTATTTCGTTAATTATTATTTTATTTCATTTTTCCCTTCTCTATTAATTTTTCTTTCATGTGTTTTTCTCCTTTCTCGGTAAATAAGGAGCTCTGCCCCATAAGTGTTGAGGCCCCTCATAAAATTCCTGCCAAGTTTCCTTGGCGGGTACTTAAAACAATCCTTTTTACCGACGTTATCTGATTCATTCTCGTCGATATTATTTCGAGCGTTTTGCTACCCGTTTCCGTTAGAGGGATTGGGAGCATTTCATCCGTGTATAGAGGGCGTCTCGCTATTTGACCTGAACTTATAGCTGATTACGATCTATCAGTGCAAGGTGCTCTTTTTTTTATGACAAGCCTATATATTAAAGCTGCATTTTGCGTTTGGTCGCCGTTTTCTACTTTTTTGACATGTCCATCGAGTTTTTTACATCAATCACAAAACAGCAAACTAAGATATTAGCCAAGTTTTTCCCTGCCAACAACGTTAATTGGCGAGTAATTAAGGATATTTGCAGATAATGAGAAAAGTGTCCACGACAAATTCCACATTTAAATTAATCGCATACAGTTCCCCCATACCCACTAGTTTCAATTCAACCAATCAGAGATGCAGGTTTAGTTATGAGCCGTTGCTAAAAATAGATTCAAGACTTTGCGTTGGTACAACCAGGGAGTTGTTATGGAACTCCCCTGGTACAACTGCCATATAGACTGTATACAAATCAAGCATGGTGTTTTATTACGTATTGGTCAATGACGTTCGTAGTGTTTAAATATTCATATTATGAGCGAGGTTTATTGGTATCCCAACGGAAAATATCTTGTAGAAAAACAAATTTGAAAGTTGCAAATTTTTCTACTTTTATATGCCACCATTTTAAGTAAGATTGAAATAGATAAGCTAGTTACGTATGTCGTTATGGCATAGTGGAGTCAGTGAGGTTGAGAAAAATCATAGAAAAGGACGCAAAATGCTGCTTTAACATTGACCTATTAAACGTTATCATTAAGAAATCAAAAATATATGGATACTAGGTTGTTAAAGTGTCTGATTTGAATTTGAAGTATTTCTAAATAACCAAGTACATTTCCTGTCCTTTCTGATATAGGAGGGGAAATTTGATTGTCTCTTTCTTTCGGATTGTGGAGGAAGGAAGGTGGTAGGTTGGAGTCGAAAGAGATGGGGTAGGGGTAGGGGGTGGTGGGAGAGGGAGGGGAGTCCCAGTGGTAGAGGAGGGTAGGGTGAGGGTCTGGTTGGGTAGGTTGTGGAAGGAGGGGCAGTCGAAGAGGACGGTTCGACTGACTGGACTAAAGTTGATGTATATGACTTATTTATTATGTGATGGTTTCAGTCATAATTATATAGTCTATGAGCACCGTACATCACGAACACAAGTTCACTTTCACAACATGGACAGGTGCAGTTTGGTGTAAGGCAGGGGTGGGCAACCTTTTGGAATGAATGGGCCAGATATAAGGGGTGAAAAATTGACTGGGCCGCACCTAACCAACGACCTGCTGTTGATTTCAAACCTTTGATTCCGAGGACTTTCAAGCAATAGCTGTGTGTACTTAATCTGTATTCACAAAAAACGTAATGTCAATACAGTACAGTTTATAATTAATGGGGATAATATGCCTACCTGACAGCAATATTAGTGCCGATAAATTCTAAGCAGCTAGCTCGGTTTTTGTGATGATGTAAAATAGATTGATTTTTTTCTTTTTCTTGAGACACGGGCCGCAAAAAAATCACGGGCGGGCTGCATGTGGCCCGCGGGCCGAAGGTTGCCCACCCCTGGTGAAAGGGTACGGTATAGGTTGACAACGTGACGTCATTGGAAGGGTACAGGAATTCTATAAATCGCTTGTCGGCTATTTGGCTAGGACCATGTGTAATGTCTATACCTTCCGAATTAAGGACTTGTGATAGTCATTGGACGTAACATCACCATGATCACACGTTCATAATCTCCATGTAAGGGGACTGGGGGTGGGGGTGGGGGTGTGGGAGGGGGGTCGAAAGTAGATTAATTAAGTTGGTTGCGTTACCAGGTTCTATCTTGGGTGACTTTTCTTAAACAAGAAGTATCGCTCACCAATGACCTTTAACCTGATAAATGTCAGTGTCAGTTTCAATATATAACGGGACTGGGTTTGAGAGTGGATTCAAGATGCATGGGCTTTGCCTCCACAGGCTCTACCCTTGGATGACTTTTCTTAAAAGGTGTTAAGTCTCGCTGACAGTATAATGGTAGTTGAAGATTATCCATGGCTGTGTTGGATAACAATATTTTATAACTTCAATGATGCAATTAATGACGATTCGAGATACAAGAAGGAGAGAAGGAAACAACAGAACGCTATAGGAAAAGGTGATTTTTTGTGATGAAATCTATTTCAGTATTCTATAGTATTGTACCTACGTTATTATCTATAAGATATTAGAGATATGTACTAAAAAGTATCTATGATTATTAATGAGAAAAAGGCAAGAACGCTATAGATTGCTATTTATAGAAAGTTACAGTAAATTTTACTGTATATAAATGAGACGTTTGTCACCTTGTAGGGTGTCAAGGTTTCAAAGTCAAATGAGGAGTAGACGCAATCCCCTTGATACAATTCCTTACCCCTCCCATCGGAGATCAATACATCTCCTTACCCCCTGCCCCAACCACCCCCTCACCCTCCTTCCTAATAATAATAATCTCTAAACACATGTTAATGATGTGTTTGGGTCACAAACGGTGATAGAAATTGGAAAACTATCCAATGCTAATACCACTTTATACTGTCCGATTATGTCAAGCTTTAAAGCACTCATACTGACAGTATGAACAGTTCCTTATCTTCATCTGATTCTAATGCTAATACCACTCTATACTGTCCTCCCGTGTAATGCTTCAAAGCACTCGTACTGACAGTATGAACAGTTCCTTACCTTTGATCTGATTCTCATGCTAATACCACTCTAAACTGTCCTCTCATATCGTGCTTTAGAGCACTCGTACTGACAGTATGAACAGTTCCTAACCTCTATGTGATTCTAATGCTAATACCACTCTACACTGTCCTCTCATACCATGCTTCAAAACACTCGTACATACAGTATGAACAGTTCCTAACCTTGATCTGATAGTAACATGATATTCATACTGCTCATACTGTCAGTACGAGTGCTATTCAAGTACAATTCAAGTTCTAACACATTGTCCCTACTACTGTTATCTATGTATATATATATATGATCTCCTGACCTTGCCCGGAAGTACTGCACCGACCTAACTCGGAAGTAACATACATAACTGGAACATGGAAATATTACTTCAGTGGTTGATATCAAGGAACGACTTATCATATAAACATGAGTTAAAAAGAGAGTAAAACAACAAACAAAATGAATCATTCAGTGATCGGAATTTGTCGCAATCGGTTAAGAAAGTAATAAAGATATTATATGTTAATTCGGGTGGAAGGATGGATTCATTTGACAGGATTGAAGTAAGTTCCCAAATGACTTGGAAAAAAATAATATAACGTGTTGAAACTTAGGCCTACATGGACTAATGCAACACAACAGTCTCGATTTCAAACGATTTTCAGTAACATAGAATACACAATGATCAGGCGCGGATCCATAGGGATGTGGGGTGTACCCCCCCCCCCTCACCACCATGTACCTTTCGACCCTGTTTAGAGAATACTATAAGAAAAAGTTATTAGCACGATCTTGCATGTAGACCTAATTTAAAGCATAAATATGCTTCAAAATACCCCATGTCACGTCAAAAATAACTTTGAGGGGAGCGATGGGAGGGGGGGGGGCCGAGGGTCACATCCCCTCCTTTTAAAAACCATGGATCCGCCTCTGACAAGAAAGTTAGTACAAACGTTAAGAGGGCGCTATTTAGCCCATGACAGACGTATACTCCACAATATTACAAACCTCACCTGATGGATCTAAATAGAGTTGTCAAGGTACATGAAAGTGCAGGACACGAACATTAAACTGACATACGCCATTTTATAAAGAAATGTTATTATGTGAAACATAGAACATAACTGTATACGTGTAGAACAAGATACACGTAGTAACATGAGTTTTTACAATAAAACAATTCGAAGACGTGTTTAATTTGAAGAGTTACGGATTTAGATTTAGATTATATTATAACTGATTTCGTGGACTGTAAAATTATCCTATATGATCAATGACTAATTTTATCCGTTGAAAATATTTACCATTTACAAGGGCTGAGGCCTTTAAAAACAGTATCGGGAATGTCAAACAACGGTATATATGCATTCTTGTTCGTTTCCTTTGAGAAACTAAATGACCATAGGTGTATAAAAGATAGAGGAATGGAAAATATCGGAGGGGGAGTAGGCCATCTTAGGGACCCCCCCCCCCTCCCACCCATCCCACCTTGCTCTGACTAGGTAAAATTCATACGACCTTACAAGCTAAAGACGAAACTCGACAGAGAAACCCTACGTGTATAGTCGGCAATGTGCATACATCTTACACACTGAGATGTACACAGCATTCCAAATATACTAACAAGACAATGGTTTAACTTTAACATGATATGTGAAAATGGCGGAAGAACTATAAACAGATGTTAAAACCACACTATAGAGTATGTTTTAGCGATCTCTACAATATAGCCTAGGTCTGTACCATTATTGGAAAGTGTGAAAATCTGTAGTACCATGCAAATATTGTAATAATAATCTTTTATAACAAATGATTACTTCATAATAAAACAAAACCACACTTAATTACAATAGAAATTAATATGGTTACTTGTTAATTAATATGGTTACCCGGTTCATTAGAACAGCAGCTTATTAATTGATAATTTGAAGACATATTTGGGTAGCACTACCAGGCGTCCGTAGGAACGGAAATCATCTTTTAGTATTTTGGGATATAGATGTATTATTGCGCGTTCGTTGAACCGTTAATGGCCTTCTATTACCGTCTGCTTTCTGACCTTCGGTGACCTTTACTTTCCTAAAACTGGATAGACTGCTAAACATCTATGAACTAATTGCTTGCAATGACACGGTGGCTATAGGCTATACAACCATACTTGTATAGATGCTACTTCCGGTAATCGTCTCATTTTGAATAGAAACTACTTCCGGTGCCAAACGGATCTGAGACGATACTGTCATGGATGTCGATGAATAGAGGAATGTAGGTGACGTAATCTAGAAAATCGACCACCCCTTTATCTTCGCGGTCAAATTTATCGGTCACCTGTACAAAGGAAAAGGGAGATCGGAGATGAATATGCAGTTGTATTTGTCTCTTTTCATAATGTACAATTTATTAATCGACATATGAAAATAATATCGTTACAAACAAGATACATATTGATAATTTATTGACTTACAGGGAGAGACCATTGAAACTAAGCAGTATTCCAAATTCAACATTTGAAGGAAAAATGAATGATAATTCTGCAGTTTTACCACACGTTTCTCCCTCCCCTTACACCCAACCCTCCCCTGGACGACCTCACTTCGTAGCCCCCCTCCCACACACAAATGATGGTTGCACCCCTCAGCCCCAACCCCGCCCCATGCTAAGCAGCCACATATGCACGTGGGAGAAACCCACTGGCTTAATACTTTCACGACACGCCGGGTGGCTATCCAATTTACAGGTTATGATCTTTTCCGATTTCAGACACAATTTAGAGGACCATTTTAGATTAGAATACCGTGAATTGCACTTTCCTAGCCGGCTACGATTCGAACCCATAACCTCCAAGATGCTATAGGTGTCAATACTTCTCTATGGCAACGCCTTTATCTACTTAAAAACATACCGTATCACTCATTAAAACAATACAACCTGGTGAAAGTGCGATTCGCATGCCAGATATTTGTGGCACACAAGAAGGTTTTGATAAACCTATTAATGAAACACACGAAAACCCTTTACTAATATCGGAGTAATGGTTTATCCATCACTAAATCGACTGAAACACTGAATTAATCCACAGATTGACCGAAAAAGGAAAAAAATATGGAATTTTGGGAGTTTCATTTACGATCCAATGTGACAGGATATTTCAACATACCGTTAGACAATACGCATTTTGCTTTTTCAGTTCCTGCATTATGAAAAATTTCAGTTCTTTCTTTTTTTTTTCCTCATGCATGTTAGTTAATATATCGTTGCGGCTCGCGCATTGTTTACACAATTTTAGTTTGGATTGTAATATCAATGTCGTACCTACCCATGTAATATCAATTCGATATCGTTTTTTGTATTTTTTACTTTTCTCATCTCGGCATTAACGCTATCATTTTTTAAACTAAATTCTGATTTCTTCTCATGCATCTTACCATTTGTATATGATCTTCTTTCAGTCCTCCTGCTTCTAATTCATATGCTAAGTTACGGACCGGTATCTCACCGGTGCGGTTACCGAATACGTCCTCCTCTTCCAATAGATGAAACAACTCCTGTGAAATACAGAGGTCAAAGGTTACGAATATGCAAATATTATTCAATAAACGCCCACAGCTATATACAGATTGTCTGGTTAAATTAGAAATGTGGTGTTCTAATTCGCTGTGTTCTTTCTGCTTGGTCCACGCGCTTTGTATGAACCGGTGTCACAACAAATCGAAAAGATAGCAGGGGAAAGTAACATAGTACACACATATACAGTAGATATACAGATATGTATCCATGTAGAAGTGCTGGAAAGTATAACAAACCCATCATGGAAAGTAGCATTAGATATAAAACACCCTCTAAATGGAACTAGAAGAGATCAAGCGATAGCCACCCTCAACCCCCCCCCCCCCCCTCACACCTGATCACCTTAACGACACAGAAAAGTGCTAGAAATGTCCGTAAAGTAATGATCACATTTATTGTCAAGATATATAAGGGCTCATCCTTGGATGACGTCACTGCGAATTCATCGTAGTTTGGAGACAATTTGGAAGATCGAGGAAACATCGTCCAAATCCATTCGGTTTTGTGAATCAAGAAATCTCTCCAGTCTCTCCAGTCCAAGGTTATTTCGACAATTCCATTTAAAAAAAATGACGACATTGAACATCACATGTCCTCACCCGTCCTTTATTTATTTCTTCATTGTCGCCCTCCTTCCAAACCCCCATAGGTACTCCCCTTCCCTGTCACCTTCTAAACACTGATCATCATGGATTTGCTTCAGAGAAGAGATTGATCTACCAAGCGATTCGTTTTTGTAGTTCAAAGGTCAAAGCAGTATCCCCCAAAAACAACTTACCTTCGCTCTTTGCATTTTAACATCCAAAGCGTCGAAATCCATTTGATTAATCAGTTTCCGAATGAAGGGTCTAAACGAAATTAAACAAAAATAACACGGTTATCTATTAAGTTGTATAGTATATGTATTGCATTAAAGGGTGTGAAGACTCGCGCACAAAGAAACGTCTCATGCCGGTAATGTGACCTAGTTTCGAATGAGGTGTAACAGAAGTGTTAGACACCACCATCGATCCCAGAAAATACATACATAGCTTGCTACCGTCGGTAATTAGACACCAGTGTACAGTCAATACATACAGCTACGGTCAATACCCAATACACAGTGTACATAGCAGCGATGGACATCTCAGGTCTAGATAAAAGATAAAAAGGTATCACGTTTCATTACTGTCTGCATTTTATAGCGACAAGAAGAAAACTTCACTTGCAAGCAACGGAACTTCTTCAGAGGGTGGCACGCGGTTTAGGGCGAGTCTTCAATGCCTTTAAACACACTGAAAGCGACAGCTTCTGTCTGTGACATATAACTTTCCCAGATAACATAAATGAGCCAAATTTATGGTTACATTAATACATTCTGGTATTTCGTCACATGGTTACACTTGTAAATAAACACAAACATGGCAAGAATATGTCTTCAAGTGCCTCCATAAAACATACAACAACCTGCAGTATATTTTACATATTAGAATTCAGAGGAAGTTATAATTTTAAGAACTGCTTTAGTTTGAGATGGGGTGGGGAGGGGGGGGGGTTGGAGCAAGAATAAGACCACTGCTCAGAGGTGTAAAATTGGTCGATGCAGCGTCACCGCTCTCCCGTGCTGATCATTTCTTTGAAAGTTATTGGGGAAATATACCCCCTCCCGTCCCCCTCCCCTGTGTCGGGAATCTCTTAACTGATTACACCTCAACGTGAATGTTGTATACATAACGTTATCCTTTCAGACATTAACTAATAGACAAATTCTTCACCCTTTGCTTTCACTTTTCCTACACTCAACGATGTGATCTCATTAAAGATGTTTCAAGAGCTGCTTTTTATACTTACTCAAGTCGTGAGACTTTTTCTGACAGCGCAGCAACGACTGCAAAGAGTTTAAAATTCAGCCGGTATCGAGATGGCAGTTCGAGAATCTGTTTAGGAAGACAGTGATCAAAGAAGTTAAGAATATGAGATCGTTGTTTCCTTAGTAACATAGATATCGTGATATATTCGGAAACATTCGAAAACAACAAACATATTACATGCTTGTGTTACTTGCCGCACTAAAACCTTTGAAAACTACAAACCACCACTACCCCCACCCCTCCCCCACCGACGACCAGCATATCCTGGGTAGCTCCCGATTTGCTATTCGATGGCAATTATAGAGCAGTTAGTCTATTATTAGTAACATTTAAGACACGCCAATTATATATAGAATTTTTCAACTAACGTGCCTCGGTTCTATAATACAACTGTTTCTTCGAGAAAGGAGTCAATTTGACCATGGAGTCAGAAGGTTCTCATCAAACACACTTCACCCCACAACACTTCACAACCACTCACAACACCCCACAACACTTCACAACCACTCACAACGCCCCACAGCAGCCCAAAACACACCCACTCTGCTTTATATACCGTATATCATTGTGATACAATGAAAAGGTCGTCAACTAACGCACCTCACAACATCCACTCCAATATAGGCTACATACCAAACTATACTGCCAAAGTACTGAAAAGCACGCAATAAACGTACCCCCCACCCACCCCCACCCCACGCCATAGCTCCCTACAACAGTCCATACCACTCACTCTAACCAATCCGTAGAATAGCACTGTCTTACTATGAAAAGGCCCTCAACTAACTCACTACACGCCACAACATCCCACAACAAAAATGCCTACTGCATGTAAGAAAATTAGCCGATTGTAAATCCACAGTAGCGCACAACACCCACTCCACTTCATGGCATACCACTGCCATTGAAAGGCATTACATTAACGCTCTTCACCCCATAACATCCCACAACATCCCACAACAAGCCATAAGAGCCAACAGCAGCTCACAACACCCAACCCATTGCAAAACCATAGATTGATATACCCATGTGAAGGGCATCGAATTAACGCACTCCACACCACTGCACCTCACTCCAACCTACTCCACTCCACACGCACCACTATACACCTCACCCCTTCAAACCACACACCCCTACACACCCCTATACTTACATGAAAGATAAATTGACACTCCTTTTCTGTGATCAAGTTGCCGTTGATCTGTTGTAGAAGCTTCTCAAACTCAGCGAGATCGATCTCATATTCCTGTTGGTTATTAGAAAATAAATAATAATAATAATAATAATAATAATAATAATAATAATAATAATAATAATAATTATAATAATAATAATAATAATAATAATAATAATAATAATAATAATAATAATAATAATAATAATAATAATAATAATAATAATAATAATAATAATAATAATAAAAATAATAATAATAATAATAATAATAATAATAATAATAATAATAATAATAATAATAATAATAATAATAATAATAATAATAATAATAATAATAGTAATAATAATAATAATAATAATAATAATAATAATAATAATAATAATAATAATAATAATAATAATAATAATAATAATAATAATAATAATAATAATAATAATAATAATAATTATTATAATAATAATGATAATAATGATAATAATAATAATAATAATAATAATAATAATTATAATTAAAATAATAATAATAATAATAATAACGACGACGACGATAACGACCACGACCACGCCACCGCCGCCGCCGACGACGACGACAATGGCGATGACGATGACGGTGATGGTGTTACTTATTCTTAGAGCGAAATATTTCAAAAACGATAAGTTGTCGTCAAGGCAATGAGATATTATATTGTTTCAAACATTAAAGAGCGTAGGTAATTAGATTTATCTCGAAAACACGTGTAATTCGCGCAGTTTTGGCTATAAAAAAAGATGGATGAAACCCTTGAGCGTTATCACATCTACTTTCACTTTCGTTACAGCCTCCATTACTTTACCTGAAGTGGGTTTAATCTTTGGTATATCATGCTCTGTTGCCGACGGAATTTATCCTTCATCGAAGTTCGAGTAATATGTTCTTCACCACGTAAATTCTTTGCTACTGTGTTCACCATTTTATTTTCCGCTGCAAAAAAAAAAAAAAAAAATTATTATAAAATTGCCAAACATATAAGATAATTAATACTTTTCCAAAGAATACAAAATACAAATTTGAGAAATTTCCTGTTAGCTATTGTATCATTCTTATGTGTTCACTACGGTAACTTACTGAATGTAAACCAGAATGCAACCATTCAACTCCTGCCCGCCTCAATGGTTCCCTGTCATCCACCCACATACTCCTCACATCCACCATGCCACTTAATAATCGATTTGATGACATGCTTCAACCGACCCCCTCCCTGCCCTCCCCCCCCTTCATGTAAATTATTGGCTATTCCCAGTGGTGTCAAGTGCCTTTTTGAAGTCTATAGTTTCTTTCTTTATTCCATATTTCCACGGGCCACTTTAATTGACCCCAGGTCTGTAATTGACCCTGGGCCCCTCTCATTAGATTCGGCTACTCCTTACGTCACAAACTGAAATTCACGAGAAAATAGAGGGCGCACTTCCACTAAAGCCCCTGTCATATCCTGTCATATTGTAATTATACAACCCTTCATTCAGAAATCATTTCGGACAGTGGCGTCCTGTAGCTATTATTCCCAATGAGCATTATTTGTTAACACATTAGATACAGGAACAATTGGATTTACCTTTCAGTTCTATGAGTTGTGTTTCTGCCGCTGTTATTTTCTCCTCCGTTCTCTCGATTTCTAGATTCATCTCTTTAACTTCAGGAATTGTTGACAGCTGATGAAAAATAGGCAATATTGTTAAAGATTACAGATAGAATTAATGAGGAAGCAAAACACAAACAAAGTATAAACAACAACAACAAAGAAATGGCGATTTGTGATCCCGTCACAGAAACTGTGTTTAATTAAAACAGACGTGCCCTAATAGCCTATTACCAAAAACAAACAAAAAAGGAAAAAGTATGTGTTCCAATGCAGACTGCAAGTGAGTTATATTTTTCTAAAAGAAAGTTACTTCCGGCAAAAAAGAAAGATTAGTGCGGTCCTCTTTTGATCCTCAGTCCTCTCACATCAGGACTGTAAGCACGTGATCATTTCGATGACATGACGCAATATCATTTCTCAGGAACAGAATCTTATATTCCATAAACTTGTTAAGGAAACGTTAAATAACATGGAGCCTAGACAGGCAAAACAAACACGTTCACATTTGATCGGAGACACTCGAACCCTACAGTATGTATCGTCGTATAAAGTCATACGGCAATTCAGCCAATCAGCTTTAGCCATCGTGCCGTATGGCTTTGACACATGATGTATTCTCGTTAACTTCTCTCTGTGTACGTGCTCAGGATAAATAAGAGGGGAATGATTTAAATCACATACCGTCTGCCACTGGTTGGTAGCTAGCCTTGCAAGAATCCATTCATCCGTTTGTGTCATATCGACAAGCTTCTCCATTTTCATTGGTGGGTTGTTCTCACGTGACTTCTTGCTCTTTTGTAAGAGAGTTGTCGGCGATCGTACTGGTGGAATGACGTCAGCAATGCTCTCTTGTGAAACACTCTCAGAACCACCTGCACATAATAGTTTACATTAAAAGATGGGGTTTGTTTTACCAATAACGAAAGCCAAAATATTCACGTCATTTATCGACATACTGACACATACTCGCCCACCAAGATGTCTTCCCATAAGTCATAACCAGATTTATCAATATATTTCTGACTGATTTGTACACCACTACAGCTCATTCACATGAAGCGACAATTGGGGAGTGTGCGGGTGATCACGACTATACGATTGATGAAGATTTATACAGTTTTAAGTTGTGTCGGCTACAGTAGGGGAAGCTCAACATGAAACACTTTCCCGACTGCAAGTAAGAAATGTCCGGCGGTTCACGACTGCTGCTACCTAAGTTCAACAAATTGAATCAATGGCGGGAAAATAGCTTAACATGTGACCGAATACAAGCATCGGTCGTTAAAAGATAACAATCGTTCATCGTGCGCTTATCAGTCGGTCAGTGCACCTTGGGGAAGTGGAAGGGGAGGGGTGTTCTCAGTTGTTAAAGGGGTTGTGGGTCTGTTGGACTATCGAAAGCACGTCAAGACAGTAGAGTTGTGTTGACTGTTGAGTTATGTTGACTGTTGAGTTATGTTGACTGTTGGTTAGTGCTTCAGTCGAGGAGTGTGAAGAGCTTTACACGTCATCAGAAGATAGACATATACGGATGTAAGTACTCATGGACCATACAGATTAATTTTATAAATTGGTTTAAGAATTCTTCTAAAATTTCGGATTTTTTTCCTCGAGAATATTGTCAGTTTAGATCTGTCAATATTAAACAAATTGTTACCTTTCTTTTTGGCGGCTTTCTTCGTTTTCTCTTTTTCTTTCCGAGCATGGAAATCTGATCTCTCTTGAGTCCACTCAGGGTCAAATATTTCTTGAAATTCTTTCCTTGCAATCGCTGCCACAGTTCGATTTTTACCCTCTGAGTAAATGGGAAATTATTTAAATAATAACATTAACGAGAATTCAATTACCTACAAAGAGAAATATATATATACAAATAAACCATTTCGAACTAATTTTTATAAAAGAGTTAAACAATTTCGTGTTAGGTCGAATCTTGATAAAAGATTAACCGAGTGATTATTTGAATATTCATAAAGTGACTTACCATTTAAAGTGTGCAATTGTTCCTTAAGCATCTCCGCTCTCTGTGACTTCCGGTCAATTTCAAAGGTCAATAGCTTTGAATAATCATCGGCTGCAAACTATAGAGAGAACAATAACATTACTATTGTGTAACTTATATGACAGATATACCCAATTGGAGAGTTGGACCTTTTACTTTTTCAATATTACGACAGAAATTAGAATAATATTTGAAACGTTTCAGAAACCTTACATGAAATGTGTAAATAGGCCTACCTTAAGGAATTTGTACATATGTAAAATAGGTACATTGTAACAGTATATTTCAATAAAACAGATGGACAATACGTACGTAGAATTTTCTGATCATTTATTTCCCATATTTTTCGCCTAGAGTTAAGTATAGTACATACTTAAGTATAATGCAGCCTGCGCATGGGGCATCCGATTAAACCGTGGGCCACATTATTAATTTCATATCCATCCCTGTTCTACACACGCTTAATAACATTGCTACGTCACATGAAACAAATAGAATATACTTACAGTGTTGTACAGTTGTTTGGTACCAATCTTCGCTTCGATTCGTTTCTTTGCATCACGTGTTAGTCCAATTTCTTGGCCGTCACTGACGTCATCATTTGATATTACGTCATTGTTCATAATGTTCTCATCGTTGTCGTCGCTAGCTTCACTCTCGTCGGTGTCTGATGAATCCTGCTGAATATTCATAGGACTTATATAGTCGTCTTCTTCAAGTTCGTTGATTGGTTGAGATTTCGCAAACGTTGACTGTAGAGCGTCTTGATTGGTCACTTTTCCTACATCGTCATTAGAACCACTGACATACCCAGATGTTCGTGACGTCACCGATGCGACATCAGGGTCTTTCGATGAAGTCGATGACGTCATAGCGTCGTGTTCTTTCAGTCTTTCCTTGGTGAATGACTTGTGTATGACGTCATCGACGATAGGGACACCCTGGTCGCGTAAGTAGTTGTTGAAAATACGTTGATAGAATGGTACTCTCGATTTACTGTAATTGGGAGAAATTTAAAGTAAAATTTAAAAATTTAAAATGTTTGATCAGAAATCAATTTGAAAGCAAAGAGATAGTTTGAGAAGAAATCACTGTTCGGTAAGCAAAAAAGATAAGAGACGGGGAAAAAACAGGCATGTTACTAGCCTCACCCGCCCCCCCCCCCACCCCATCACTAACCCCCCCCCCCCCTACGCTCACTACATTGATATGTGAATTAGGCAAATATAGTGATCAAACGTCTTTTTTTGGCAACCTATTTTCATACACTGTCAACACAAAGTTCATTTAAATACTAGCATTAACAAACAGGAATATATTTGTACTTACAATACAATGCAGTATTTAGCGAGATAGTCTAATGTGTTACTTTCATCTGGCTCCGGGGACGATGTCGGTTGCTCAATAACCGATGGCGCCGGTGGTTTAAACTTCTTTGGTCTAAACGAAAGAAAATCAGAGAAACCAGAATTTATATATATGTCTTCTAAGCTCTACCGTTAATGTATAACGATAAACAAAAGTTTAAATAAACTTCAGAACAATCGTACCATTTATTCAACTAAGAGACAAGTTGTTCAACCCTATCGTTTGAATGGGGCGGTGGGGGGGGGGGGTATGATTTTCACTGTAAATAATTTGGGAACTGAAATATTGTTCCTAAGTTGATCACTAATTTCAGTCAAGTTCTTAAACAGAAATGGTTTTAATCCAATCGCCTTGCTATTGATTATAAATTTATAATGTACAAAAAAACACGTCAATAAAGGACACATTCATGTGTGACCTTTGACACGGATATATTGTGACGTCGAGAGCAAGTTGACGCGCAAAATTTTGATTTTTTTTTTTCCCCCCATCAAAACGCAGACACACAACAATGCACGTTCTAGTCACATGCTGCACGTTACTTTGTTCGTTTGTTTTTGATTATATACAAACTATACTCTGTTGTATGTATACCTATATTCTGGGCGTTTTTTCCACATAATAGCTTCTTGTTTTGAGACAGTCCGTGCAGATGGGACTTCTACAGGTGGTTCAACTGCTTCCGGTATGGGACTTTCAACTGGTGGTGGTATCGGAGATGGCGCCTTCTCTACTTCCGGTTCTGGTTCCGGGGTACGTTCTTCTGGCCATTCTGGGGCGGCTCCGTAATGTACGGGCTCTGACCTCTGTCTCTCCGGAAGTGGTCCAAATGTTGTCCTCTGTCAAAATTGTCGAAAACGACATGAGTCACATATTTGGACAATAACATATTTTGTTACATTTGAATCGTTTTCCAGAATATCTCTTTACTTTAGCGCCTATCAACACAATACACGAAACAGGCTGAATTCGAGGCGATACCGCTAACCGTTTTAATAGCCTAGCAAGAAAACAGCAGCGCAAAAATGTTGATTTTAATGTCGTCGCAAGACCGCACACATTGTTCGAATAGTGAGTCATACAAGATATGACCCTGCGCATATTATAACCCATTCAATTCTTATAAACTCTCAACTCAATCCCTCCCCACCAGTCCACTTTGATTGCGACAATGGCGGAATGACGGTACATATAACATGTTTATTGTAATAGTCTACTAGGGTACTAGTCTACAGTGGTTAACGCCGGTGCCTTCCAATCATAAGGTCCCCGGTTTGAGTCACTCCAAGATTAATGCATGTCGCCCAGTTACAGAGTTGTTGACAATTGACAATTCATAATCATGCTCGTTAAATATGAATGTAAGAGACTGACTTCGGTCAGCTTGCGGCTTTGATAAGCCGATGATGGCTTCTTCGCGAGTTCCTGCTTGCAGGAGAATCTAATATATATACATACATAGTTTGGCGGTTCTATTACACCGTCAGGTCAACTGTTTAAATAACTAATTAACAATAACTAATTAATAATAATTAATGAAAAATAATTGCGAAAGAATAACGATAACGATATATCGCTGCACGGTACCTTGTACGGTTTTTGCACGATCTTTGCGGTTTTCTTCGGTGTCGATCTTTTTAATACCGGTCTCGGTATCTTCGCCGTCTTTGACTTCCGGTTTGAATCTTTTGGGATGAGTGCTGGAAATGAAAAAATAAATTTTTAATTAAAATTTTAAGAAAGAAAATGAAATTGATAATAACTGTCATACTACATTGTAAAATAAAAGTCAAATTTTTACAATAATATCCTTGTGGTATAACTATATGCATTCAGTCAATGGTTAATTTCTACCTAAGGCAATAACAAACATAAATGCACGCAATTTATATCGTATATACACTTTAAACAATCTTTGTACAATTTTTCGTGAAAATGTAAAAATTGTCTTTCAGCATACACATGAAGGCAAGATATATACTCGCTTCATTTAAAGGAGGAGTTTGCCATCGGCATGAGTTTATTTGAGTCGTTATAATAACATGACCACGGTCACTCTTTACTACGTCCGATCAAGCACAGACATGATACATTTAAAAAATTAAAATGAGTACAGGATTTGTTGTACGAAGACGCGTATAGACTTGTGCACATGGAGCGGACGTTCGCAAAATTGTATTCAGTATAGTCTTTATGAAACATTGTACAGCAAGTAGAAGACATGTCACCTTTAAGTTAAGCATAATTGATGACGAAATAATCATAGAATATGTTTAAGTATCAAATGAACAACGGAAGCTGTCTCGAAAAAGAAGGCGAAACGATAGAAAGAAAACATAGTTCCCAATAATCGTGTTTTTATTTGCATTTTCGTAAGGCTTGTCTTGAAACAATATACATGTTGCACCAACGTTATTTTCATCAACATATCAACAACACGAAAAGTGGGGAAAAGGTTTTCAAATCGTAAACTGCACTGGTTGCTAAGAAACGACTTGCGACAAGTTTCACTTTACCGGAATCTGTAGTGATTGGTACGGTTGTTGCTGTTTCTTGTAAGTTGTCTTCATTTTGCTCTGAGACCGTCAAAGGCGTCGGTTTTTCGATAACCGTGAGTAATGGTTCTCGGATCAGCTCCGATTCTGTCGTTGGTTTTAGAGTTGTTTCGCCGGGTGGTTTCGGTAAAACTTCAACTACAAATACATAGCGATATCATGTAAAAACGTACGATGAACAAGGGCGTGGAAATCCCAGTCGGGGTTGGGGTACAATTATGTCATCAAAATGCATCGTACATTCATAGCCGTACGAAGAATTTTACAACACTGCAAATTTCCTTAAGTTTATTATGAAAATGAGATTTTACATTCAATATTTCTCCGGCCCCCTAATTTTCTCCCGGCCCCGCGGCTGTAGCCGCCTGACATTCCTCACCCCTCCGACAGACTTGACGATGGAGTATATATTTTCCCACCAAACTGGCCCACCATTTAAGATTTGATTCCAAGAAGCACCATCCATAGTATAGTATTAGAACTAGCAACGTGATTCTTGATCGTAAATTTTGCCACGTGGTATTTTAATACATCACTCAAAAAATCCGGGCAGAATGTCATAAATTCATATATATCTTTGCATGTACAATGCATTTTGATACGGTTTTGTCCTATTATGAACATCACACTGACACAGGATTCTGAAATCACATTCGCTGATCACGTGGACAGATGACGGTGTGAGTTAGTAACGAGTGACGTAGTAGGTGCGATGACGTCAGTATCACGTGACCATTTTAGCATACAAGGTGAAGAAGTCCACTGCATATTGATATCGATGGAGTAATATTCCTGGTTAATGTTAGTTCGTGAGTGCGGTGAAAAAAAATCCAACTCATGCCAAATAGTTCGTGCCGGTACATCTTATACATCTTCGAAAGTGGGCGTGGTATGTTAGTTGCATATTTTAATATTCATGATTCTTCAAAGCTAGGCTGGTAACGTTTGATAGGTGAATATGCAAAGCGGATAATCGTGTTTGGTGAAAGGTTGTGCTGAATTGTCGGTAACGGAGGTCATTTTTAACCTATCATCATTAATATGCGTCGAAAATGAATAAACATATAACGTGAGTATCATGTATTTAATATTCATGATCTGAACAAAAAGTGCTCTTTTAAGAAAAGTCCCCCAAGAAAGAATATATGGGCACGAAAAACCAACCAACCAAACGACTGATCCGCTCTCAACCCCAGTCCCGTTGCATCGAGACTGCGACTGTGTGTGTGATCATCGTCAGGTGTGTGTACTCACGATTCCCCTTCAAAGGGGAACATAAATGCTACACATGATCTTAGCAAAAAAACCAAGGTACCACGATTAGGCTAATAGGTGCCGTTTTACATTAGTTGTGTCTCCTTGCACTAAATCGTATAGTAGACTATATTTAAAGGTATGCTGTATTGGCCCCAAACATGCTAGATATTCAAATATGGTCACCTTTGGTCATAATTCTTAAACTGTTTTTATTACAACCTTCGAGGAAATTTGCTTCACTGGGAAAATTCAGTCATCTTACGTGCTCATTAAAAATGAGAACATTTGGAGAGTAAAGACCTCCATGAAAGTACTTTTTGAGAACGTCTAGCAATTATAGCGTGCTTTAATTTGGGCACAATACTGACTACCTTTAAGAACTAGTACCACATTGAGAGTAATTAATATTAACCTTTATTAGTGATGATATCTAATATTAACATATTGGTGAGAAGTTTACATAAATTAAATAAAAATTATCTATTAATTAGAATTTTTATTAAGTAATTAGTATTTAATTTAACGATAACTCTACAATGCAATCATATTAATGGGCAATACACTAGAAAGTATAGACGATAAGTTAATCACGGAAAAAGAGTGCGTGCGTCATTTATAACCACGTAGTATAGTATGGGTGCAACATGTTAGTGACGTCATGGGCATGTTAGCGGTAATAATGATCATCTTGGTGACGTCATGCAGTCACGTGCTTTGCTCTCCTTACCTGGTGGTTTGTATGGTATAATTGGTATTGCAACGTACTCTCTTTTCTTCTTCGAGGGGACTTGTAATTAAAATATAAAAAATACCGGCAAATCGTCATTGTTTTCTTAAAATAACCGTTATACCGATTAAATACATTTACACTGTAAGGGAAATTAATTTAAGAACGGTTTTTTAGATGTGTCCGTAGCCTCATTATACCATCACACGTTAAAAAGAGGTCAACAGTATTGGTAAAGAAAGACGTTTAATTAAACGAAGTTTCATGTTAGTTGTTTGAAAAGTTAGGTTCATGAAAGTTACCGTTTATTTAAATACGCACATAACCTGAATCGACTTTTATCAAGGTTTATTGTCACGCTCAGACGAAGCCAAATCTGTTTGTTATAGTAAACATTATGCAACATTCTGAAACACATTATAGACACTCGTGAGGCAAATAACCGGATGAACGTAAAACAATATTAACGAAACGGGTCAAAGTTTTTATTACTCACAGAAGAAACTACAAAGAAAAAACAGACAGTATATGAACAGCTTGTAGTAGAGTTGTAAAAGTGTAATATTTTGCCGTTCAAAAAGACAGCGGTTAATTGAAACTAATCGAAGATGAAATACTGATGTGTATATAGAATGACGGTGTTTGTTACACCGATTACCCGAACCGGTTTACTTTACACTACACTGTCAGTAGACGGATACACCTCAGTCAGACGGATAACCGTATGGAAAGTTAGTAAACGGTTAACCACAGTCACGAATATCACTTCACACAGTAAAGACAGAAAACCGTGACATACCGGTTATTGCTTTGGGTTTTTTTCGTTTCTTTTTTGCCGGTTGTCTTCTTCCCCATCTTCGATTGCTATTCTTCCGGACAGCTTCCAAAAATGAAATTAACGTAACACATAGGTTTGTGCGGTGTGTTCTGATCAAACAATGTCAATCCTACCTTCGATTGAAATTTTACACGTATATATACATATTTATTTAAATATATATTTATATATATATATGTAAATAGCTCTATTTCTGTTTCTTCTTCTCTCCCATCCTAGTGGTTATGTAATAGGTGCCTATACTCTTCCACAACCTGTGCTCATATTCCCCTGTATATTTAGTAGTGAGCCAGTGGCAACAGTACTTTCTTTGTTCTGCCAAAGTTGCTGGTTGCTGTAAACATCTTCTCTTCTTACTTTCTTTTCTTAGATAAGGGATGCCTTGTCTTAGTTGTTTCAGTTTTAGTGTAAGCATTTGTATGCAGATTAGTCTGTGTAATCAGCTCTGATTGGTTCTGAGTGTTACTCTTGGTATCTAGGGTGTTTATAGCCAATCAGAGGTGTTAAGAGGGTCACATGTTGTTACCCTGTGGTTTAGGTGTTTCCTCCAAGGTGTGTTACTGTAGGAGGGAGAGGCAGTTAAGTTGTCAGCCAGTCAACAGGGCCTGTTTGTATATTAGCCACCCTTGATATCATAGTCTGTACACTACAGTATACATATATAAAAATAGTTAGAGAAGTTGTCCTTCTTGTGCTTAAAGAATACATATTTATCTACATTCATATAACTTTTGCTGTCCGAGGAATTAACTGTCTATAATTGATTTGCTGTACGTTTGTAAACATTATTTCATCGTTTTAATGGATTATATGGAACTGAGAGCTGTGTCCTGCTAGTTGCCATTTTGTACTTACATATATCTTTACTGGGACTTCACCTACTCTTTTACGTGGACGTCACCTAGTCTTCTACCTACTGTCTCTTGTACCTGGACTTTACCTACTCTCCTTGGGAAGAACATTTCTTTGGATATATATATTTTATTGGAGTATTCCTGGAACTCTCCCTCGTATCTATATCCACTGGAGTATATTCACGGAACTCTTACCTCTCACCTTCTATTTCGTAATTTCCTGCTATCGGACATTCATTTATTAAACCTTGCATCACCGTGCCTACCAGTTATTCTACTACATTGCCGTGCCGTGTTGCTGGACTATACAGACCCGCCCGCCAGATAAGCTCTATCTCTTTTTTTTATTAATGTGCACATACATGTATTAGTCTTGTGGCCACTTGACACCTCTAGTTGTTTATATTCAATATCTTTAGTTTTAATTGTTGATACAAGTGTAATTGTGTAACAGTAAAGAGTACTTTGCCAAGATTCTTTATGTTGCACACTGTCATGTGTGACCCAGCAAATATAACTATTTTCTATACCTAACAGCCAGTCTTATTCTTGTTTTTAGCCTGTTGTATTTGTAATACAGTGGTCAGCTGTCTTCACACCTCGTGACCACTAGGGGGATTCCCAATAATCCTGTTGGACAGCTAGCTGCTGTCAAGAACCCTGTATCCCGCAACTCTTACATTGGTAGTACGAGTGGGGTTATTCAATTATTGCTCCCCAAATGGCAATTGTCGTTATATAGTATTTATTTCAAATGTTGTTGTACTTGAATAAGACTGGTTGATAGGAGACTTATTTTATTCACATTTCAGTATTTTGCTTATGGTTTCTTCAGTACTTCTATATATTTTTGCTTACAAACTGTTTACCATTGAGAATAGCCATGAATGAAAATATTGATTCAGTGACACCTGACTGCTCGGGAAACCAGCCTCTCCCTGCAATCTATATCCCCATTAATCACCACATTTCAACCTTTGTGGGTACCCCAACTAGTAAAAACGACCCTGGTTGGGGGGAATGGAAAGCTAGCCTGAAAGCTGCACTCAAAGCATGGAGGACCCCCCTGGACCAACAAGTAGAGTTGGCCCTTCGGTATCTGGGTGGTGTAGCACGGAGGGAGGTGCTCGTTCTAGAGGAAGACCAACGTTCAACCATTGATGCAGTGCTTGGTCATCTAGATAAAATTTATGGAGACAATACGCCCCTGACGACACTGATGAGTCGCTTCTACGCCAGAAATCAGCATAGGCATGAGACCATCAGGCAGTATTCCCTATGCCTGGAAGAACTTTTGCAGCAAATCCTAAAGCACCCATCATCCCTACCTGAAAAAGACAAAACCCTTAGAGATCGATTCATGGAGGGAATTTCCAGCAACTCCATCAAGATGGAGCTACGAAGAGAAATCAGGAAGGATAGCGACATCAGTTTCAAAGATATCAAAGATGAGGCCCTTGAGCTAGAAAGCGCCATGAGGATGGACAGTGCTGAAGATATCATCACAGCTGACCTTCATCAAATAGGGGTACCCCCTGCATCAGCCCAAAGCACAATACCCAACAATGTCCCAGCCTTCCAAGAATGGCAGAAAACGATGGAGGCAGCATTCTCCAATATGCAACAACAAATGCTGCACTTGCAGTCTATGGTTGCCATGGCAACACCTAGGAACCGACCAACCGGTGGCAGAAGGGCTACCGATCAGTTCACAGATGATGGTCGACCGATCTGTAGAAACTGCAACATCCCAGGCCATGTTGCCAGGAATTGTAGGAGGAGACGAGGGCCCCCACCACACCTGTCTGCAGATGCCACCCCTTTCCAACCCCAGACAACATCGGTTCACCCAAACGAGACCAATCCATAGTTGTGAGCCAAACTATGGAATGCTCTGCCTCGTTAGGCTCATCTATACCGACTAGGGACATCAGAGACAAGGTCGTTGGAGGTCACATGGTAACTAATATTCTAATAGAGGGCCACCCTATGCCATGTATCATTGACACCGGCTCACAAGTGACGACCATATCAGAAAAGTACTTTAAAGAACACCTGGCTGATAGACATCGTCCATCAGGTCCCCTGCAGTGGCTAAAACTTAAAGGTGCAAACCATTTACCTGTCCCATTTTCAGGATGTGTGGAAGTAAAGCTAGTCATTTCTGAAGTTGAAATTAATATTATAGCCCTCCTTGTTCCTGAGAATGCTGCCAGTGGCATTCCCTGCCTATTAGGAATGAACGCAATCAGGCTTTGCAAAGAGATGCTATTTAATAGTCCGAACATGAAGTCGAATCCATCCAGAGATCGGTGTGCTCAAACAGCAGAAGTACTACACTTTATACAGATGGCTGAAGAAGGGGGAACAGAGAGTGAGAATCTATCAGGCATTATAGGTAGAGTTTCAATTCCCAGGGGCCAATCTGTTTTACTACCTGCCAGACAAGAGATGATCATAGAGAGCTACTGCGATTTAGGGAAAGGGAGAACTTGTGGTCAGGGGATAATAGAACCACTACCTGATGACCAAAACAACTTACCAAAGGATATTTTAGTGGCCAAATCATTGTCTACGGTTACTAATAATAAAGTGCACATTAGACTTCTCAACATCAGCACCAGTGACATCCTGCTCAGGAAAGGTTCAGTTTTGGCACAATTACATGAGGTGGAGGTATTACATCATCAGACTCCAGAAGTAAACTTAGTGCACGTTGATCAACAAACAGTAGAAGTTGTTATCTCTGAGCAGCATGCTACAGTGGTCAATGAAAGCGCTCACTCTCAAATACCTGGAGATTTACCAGTACCTGTTAATGTCAACACTGAAACTCTTTGTTCTGATGAGGTGGCTATGCTTGCTAAATTTCTTAATGACCACAAAGAAGTTTTTGCTAAAGATGATGGTGACTACGGGTGTACAGCTACTATCACACATCAAATTCCAACAGGTGACAGCCCACCAGTGAGGGAAAAATATAGAATGATTCCGCCCAAACTTTACCAGGAGGTAAAAGATCAAATCAAACAGATGCTAGAAAAGGGGGTCATCCAAGAAAGCTACAGTCCATGGGCAGCTCCTACTGTGTTAGTAAAGAAGAAAGATGGAAAGATAAGGATTTGTGTGGATTATCGCAGACTGAATGCTCTTACTAGGAAGGATGCCTACCCTCTCCCCCGAATTGATGAGTCCTTAAATGCGTTGGGTCATGCCAGATTATTTTCCACCCTAGACTTGGTGAGTGGCTACTGGCAGGTTGCCATGAATCCCGAAGATCAGCAGAAAACAGCCTTCACAACACCTATGGGACTGTTCGAATTTCAAAGAATGCCCTTCGGTTTATGCAACGCTCCAGCGACTTTTCAACGATTAATGGAGGCTTGTCTGGGAGACATGAATTATGAGTCTGTACTTCTGTATTTAGATGACATCATCGTCTTCTCCGAAGATTTTCCATCACATCTTCAGAGACTAGGGAATGTCCTGGACAGACTTAGTAAGCATGGGTTGAAGGCTAAACCAAGTAAGTGCCACCTGTTGCAGAAGGAAGTACACTACCTTGGTCATGTGGTGTCGGCAGAGGGCATATCTACTGAACCAGAAAAGTGTGCAGTCATCAAAGACTGGCCCACCCCCACCTCTGTATCAGATGTGAGATGCTTTCTGGGTATGGCAGGGTTCTACAGGCGATTCATTAAAGATTTTTCAAAGATTGCAGGCCCATTGTACGAGCTCACATCTAAACCAAAGAATGGGCTACCCCTGAAGAAAGCCTTTGAATGGTCCACCAGATGTCAGGATGCCTTTGACCACCTAAGACAGGAACTATCCTCACCGCCGATTCTAGCCTATGCAGACTATTCACTGCCTTTTAGACTGTACACTGACGCTAGTGGTACAGGATTGGGGGCAGTATTGACACAAGTTCAAGAAAACAAAGAACGAGTAATAGCTTACGCTAGTCGAAGTCTCCGAAAAACAGAACGAAATGACCAGAACTACAGTGCGTTCAAGTTAGAACTACTAGCAATCTCCTGGGCAGTAACTCAAAAGTTCAAGTCGTATTTACTTGGCGCAGAATTTGTTATTTATACAGACCATAAACCCCTACAGTTCCTAGCTACAGCAGACCTCGGAGCCATTGAACAGAGATGGGTAGCAAGACTTGCGAATTTCCACTATAAGATTGCTTACAAACCAGGCAGGGAAAATACCAACGCTGATGCGCTGTCCCGTATGACCCAGACTCAAGAAACCCCTTGTAGTACACCAGACGATGAGATCATCTACAACCTTCAGCAGCATACAGATTGTTTGCTTCCCTTGATGGAGCAGGAAGAAACCAATCAGGACCCTCCACCAAGAATTAATGACGACTTTAGGAACAGACAAGACCTAGATCCAGCAATAGCTGAAGTCAAGAGATATGTACATTCTGGGACACGCCCCACATACAATGGTGACTCGACAGAGGTGTCATTGTTACTCAAACAGTGGACCAGCCTAAAGATACTTGATGGATGTCTCTATAGAGAGATCCTGAGAGGTTGTCACCAAGACACAGTAAAGCAGTTTGTGGTGCCGTCTAGTTTGAAGATCAGAGTTCTCCAGGGTTTACACGACCAAGCAGGACATTTTGGAGCCACCAGAACACTGGCACTTATTCAAGAGCGCTTCTACTGGCCCAACATAAGGAGTGATGTCCAGAAGTACTGTGCAGAATGCGAACGTTGCAATTTAGCTAAACCGTCGACAACGACAACAAGAGCCCCACTGGTTAATATTAAGGTGTCAGCCCCCCTGGAACTTGTGGCTATTGACTTTCTTAAGCTTGATCGTTCTACAGATGGTTTCGAAAATGTCTTAGTCATCACTGACTACTTCACCAAATTAGCAGTCGCAGTCGCCACCAGAAATCAAACTGCAGTAACAACGGCAAGAGCTCTTTGGCAGCATTTCATCACGAAGTATGGTTGCCCAGCACGAATACTGTCAGACCAAGGTGCTAACTTTGAATCCCGGTTAATTAAGGAACTTTGCCAGATGTATAACATCCATAAGAGCAGAACTACACCCTACCACCCAGCTGGAAATGGCTTATGTGAACGGTTCAACCGTACCCTCATAAACATGGTGCGTACATTGTCTGACGAAAAGAAGAAGCAGTGGCCTGCACATCTAGCAGAACTTACGTACCTTTATAATAATACCCAGCATTCCTCAACAAAGCAAACTCCCTTCTACTTAATGTTTGGTCGACATGGAAGGCTACCCATTGATCTAGAAATGGCGACACCTGAAGACAACCAGAGACCGATGTCATCTGACTGGGTTAGTTATCACTGTGAACGACTCCACCATGCCCATACACTTGCAGAGAAAGAAATGGAGAAGGCATCTGCTGTGCAAAAGAAACTTTACGATCGAAAGACGAAAGATCAACCCTTATCCAGAGGTGAGCGTGTCCTAGTAAAACGCCTTCATTTTGACGGCAGGCATAAGACAGTGGATTTTTGGAACCCAGAGCCACACATTGTCACCGGACAACCCAACGTACATCTACCGATCTACCGGGTGAAACCAGAAAGTGGTGACGGCATGGAAAAGGTTCTCCACCGCAATGCTTTAAAACTTTGCCGTATTCCAGTAACTGTAGAAGAGACAAACACACCTCCCCAGGACAATGCCCCTACAGGTACCAGTAGTAGCCCAGTGACACCACTACTTCGGATACCAATTCCACAGCAGATACCCGACCGTACCAGCAGCTCTGATGATGAGGAGAGCGTAGATCACCAAAGTGATGATGAAGACACAGAGGCTTCTGATAGGCAGGAACCAACACACCCCCCTGTGCTCACCACAGTACCAGATACACCCACCCTAGAATCAGTTGTAGATCCCACTTTGTATCTCAGACGGTCACGTAGGACCAAAGGTTTGCCTCCCGAGAAGTCATGTGTCAATAATATCATAAGTAATGATTTTTCACCCATTGTAATTTCTATGCAATGGTTAGAAGATGGCTTGAGTAAGGCTAGATCATCTAATTTCTTCAAATAAGGTGTGCTATTGTGTATTCATTTGTATTTTTGTACCAAGACTTACCGGTCTTTGTGGTATGATCCTTGCCAGAGGATCCGATTGTTTTAGGAGATACTGTATTTTTTTATGTACAAGCTAGAAGTTGTTTGACTGTTGTACTAGGAAGTTAGGAAACTGTGTTAGTTACAGCCTTCTGGCCTAACCAGGTTGGATATATACTTCACAAGTATATGCTGTATGTTTCCTTCATTTCTATTTTTTTAAATTTTGTTTTGTGGTTTTTGCTGCAAGAAGTTTTCATTGGCAGTGTAAGCCAATATAAAGCGGGCGGGGATGTAAATAGCTCTATTTCTGTTTCTTCTTCTCTCCCATCCTAGTGGTTATGTAATAGGTGCCTATACTCTTCCACAACCTGTGCTCATATTCCCCTGTATATTTAGTAGTGAGCCAGTGGCAACAGTACTTTCTTTGTTCTGCCAAAGTTGCTGGTTGCTGTAAACATCTTCTCTTCTTACTTTCTTTTCTTAGATAAGGGATGCCTTGTCTTAGTTGTTTCAGTTTTAGTGTAAGCATTTGTATGCAGATTAGTCTGTGTAATCAGCTCTGATTGGTTCTGAGTGTTACTCTTGGTATCTAGGGTGTTTATAGCCAATCAGAGGTGTTAAGAGGGTCACATGTTGTTACCCTGTGGTTTAGGTGTTTCCTCCAAGGTGTGTTACTGTAGGAGGGAGAGGCAGTTAAGTTGTCAGCCAGTCAACAGGGCCTGTTTGTATATTAGCCACCCTTGATATCATAGTCTGTACACTACAGTATACATATATAAAAATAGTTAGAGAAGTTGTCCTTCTTGTGCTTAAAGAATACATATTTATCTACATTCATATAACTTTTGCTGTCCGAGGAATTAACTGTCTATAATTGATTTGCTGTACGTTTGTAAACATTATTTCATCGTTTTAATGGATTATATGGAACTGAGAGCTGTGTCCTGCTAGTTGCCATTTTGTACTTACATATATCTTTACTGGGACTTCACCTACTCTTTTACGTGGACGTCACCTAGTCTTCTACCTACTGTCTCTTGTACCTGGACTTTACCTACTCTCCTTGGGAAGAACATTTCTTTGGATATATATATTTTATTGGAGTATTCCTGGAACTCTCCCTCGTATCTATATCCACTGGAGTATATTCACGGAACTCTTACCTCTCACCTTCTATTTCGTAATTTCCTGCTATCGGACATTCATTTATTAAACCTTGCATCACCGTGCCTACCAGTTATTCTACTACATTGCCGTGCCGTGTTGCTGGACTATACAGACCCGCCCGCCAGATAAGCTCTATCTCTTTTTTTTATTAATGTGCACATACATGTATTAGTCTTGTGGCCACTTGACACCTCTAGTTGTTTATATTCAATATCTTTAGTTTTAATTGTTGATACAAGTGTAATTGTGTAACAGTAAAGAGTACTTTGCCAAGATTCTTTATGTTGCACACTGTCATGTGTGACCCAGCAAATATAACTATTTTCTATACCTAACAGCCAGTCTTATTCTTGTTTTTAGCCTGTTGTATTTGTAATACAGTGGTCAGCTGTCTTCACACCTCGTGACCACTAGGGGGATTCCCAATAATCCTGTTGGACAGCTAGCTGCTGTCAAGAACCCTGTATCCCGCAACTCTTACATATATATATGAATGTATATACAGTTTGTAACTCTGTACCACTTTAATGAAGAGAAACTTTATATGGAACGTAAAGATTCATCGCGATACACCGTAACTGCAACGACATACCATAAATTTTGCAACGACATACCATAAATTTTGCAGCGAAATACATTACATTCATGAAAAGGTTCAAAGTATTTATTTTAAAGTGAAACCTCTTCATATATACATCCGACCTCTCAAAGAGGCTCTCCCCGTTACTCTTATATGATTTTTCAAAACCCTGACTTGTGCACACGATGACGCGTAGCCTGTACCTCATATAAGAACATACAGTTCCTAGCCTGTGTCGCAAACTGTAGTACTATATATATGATTAATTAGAAACTGTTTCAATAAAGTAATTATTGATAGTCTTCTTCAATATGCAAACGAAACTTATGATATTAGATAAAGTGAGTCAGATATTTCTAAAAATGTACTAGAGGTGATAAATTAGTGACGACACCTATATAGTTGGAGTGAAAGCTAGGCGGACGGAATGTGAACATAATTACACGATAGTAAGAAACATGCATGTGTTACTATGGTCACCTGTAGTTGAATATTAACATAGGTGTAATCAGTGTGCAGACAGTACCAGACGTTAATACGATGCGTTACTATGGAAACCAGACACTCATTTACGATGCATGCGAGAGAACTAATATATTACCTGTAAAATATACGACAAACACAGACAGGAAGGAAACAAGGAAAGGAAAAAACAAGTTTGATTACTGGAAATGAGGCTTTTACCAAGGGTGAGGAATGTAAGGAAAATTACTGGTTAAATTTCTGAAAGCTATAGTGACCACATTCAAGACATTATCAAGTTGGGATGCGAATTGGATTTTTGGCGCAAAAGGAAACCAAAATGACATTGCCTTGTGCTGTCCCTTACATACGTAACAACTGACGTTATAGTCCTATCAGATGCGTAGGAACGGGAGGGGGGGGGGGTCGGCCCAATAGGCCCCCAATATTTGTCTGCCCCTTCCTGCCCCCTAAAAAAATTGTTTGTGGTTAGAAACATTACTCTGCCTACCGCCACTTCACCCCTCCCTACCCCCCCCCCTTGTAAGAAAGTGTTAGGCACATTTACAGGAGATGATTATCTATAGGCCCCTGAGTCATATTAAATTTAGCACCCGACAAACAGTCCCATTCTCTTAAAATGTGGAGTCGTAGTTTGCCCTTACCGTTTGAACACATGAGAAAGTTCCTGCATCCCCTCCACCAACCCATTCCATCTCCCTTATTCCTCAAAGTTAGACACACCGATTCCTCAGTGAACGAAATATAAACAAGGCCCATTAGAGTTTCCTTATAGTATAGGGTAAAAATCCAGTATAGGGCCTATACTGCATTTTTACTGGCGTAGTGCATTAAACACTTTTTCGGGAGTTAAACAGAAAATAAATATACCAAATTGCATCGTAGGTCCTCCTCCCCACCCACACACGCCCCTTGGGGGGGGGGGGTCAGGGTTCAAATAACTTCCTGAGCTCCAGTGTACCTTATATGAAGACCTGCCAGTTACATGAAATTAGACGGTTGAAACTTCGAACTTGTAGTGCACTGAGGAAAATACACTAGGTGCCGTGTTAGAAATCCACGTCAACATATAGCTTGACTACCGATGTGTTATGTTAGTGCGGTGGTGGGTTTTGCTAACGGACAAAGGTCACGGTGTCACAGAGATATATAGATACCTGGTTTAGACTTCGGTTTAGGCTTGGGCTCTACAATAACACTTGCAACAGTGGATGGTGGATCAGGGGATCGCTCAGGTGACGTTGCTTCCGGTGGGGTAGGGGATGGGAGAGGGAGAGGATCAGATGGAGGGGGTATTGGGGAAGGAGTTGGATCCTTTAGGGGCGTCGTGAACATTTCAGAAGAAGCAAGTGGTTCTGGAAATTAACGAAATATCGTAGAAAGAATATTTTTCATACGAATGTCACATTTTGAAACAACTTGTTCGATACGTGGCCTATTAATACCGTGGCCTATACTAAAAGGTTCAAACTTCACTATAGTAGGCCTATGGGTAACTTAAGTTTAACCCAAATCTGAAGGTTTCCAGATTAACGGACAGTCTCGGGTCCAGGTATATGTCCAGACAGTCCAGTTGACCAAAGTGTCCTTGTATTTATTTATTTACTTTTACACTTCATGAAATCCTCGAACAAAGAGTAAGTCACTCACCGTTAGCGTCATCCACAATTTTCTTCAATTGTTCTTCCAAACTGAAAACAAAACGAGAAATATAAAGTACAATATTACAGGCGGTTTTCATTCACTTCTTCATTGATGGGACGTGTCGGAGAGGATGGGGGGAGGGGGGGGGGGTTGAGTCGCTAGTTTGGTTTGCCATATTGAAAACCTCATCTAATAGAGAGCTTCTCCATTGCACACTCACACACACACATATATATATATATATATATATATATATATAAATATATATATATATATATATATATATATATATATATATATATATATATATATATATATATATATATATATATATATATATATATATATATATATATATATAGCCTATATAAATATTTGAAATCGTAGTGAGTTATATCCAGAACAGTGAAAAAAGTTCCAGCATCTACCCTGAATCTAACCCGGCCCTCCCGCTTTATATGCGTACACCCTAACCACTAGGCTGTAGACGCTGATTGTATGTCCAGAGGTTCGAAACCGGTAAGGTATATATATATGCCCACATGTTCATGATTGATGTGGTTTAAAGTGACTGCAAAGAATACCGTGTACAAAATAGGTACAGTGGTGTTGGTGTTCCTCGATAAATGTGGTGCATTGTTAACAGTGCGTGAGAGAAAGGGCATCAAACAAGTGATTTAGTAGTGGAAGTGACGTTAACGATTCGATGACACTGCATGAGCCTATCAGCTTTTGCTGATGGATAGAGGATCCAAGATGATTACACCGTCTTTACATTATATCGTGGTAGATGAAAAATGCTGATATCCGGTATGTTAAACGGTGTCGTAAATATTAATGAGTAAGGTGTAAATATGCAGTAAAAACTCTTGAACAACATCAGAGGTGGATAGCCGGTCCAGACATGTCCGAAGCGGATTAGTTGGTGACAATATTGCAATTAAATTGCACGGTGTGACATACGGTATTTGAGGACACCGTGTAAGTAATCCGGTGAATGGTTGGTGCGGTGTTGAACTGTTAATTGTTACAACCTACCGCTTCAGTTTTTTCTTCCGCTTTTTCTCGATCTTTTTAGGCGGTTTAATTGGACTCGCCTTAACCGGTTTCATAGGTTTCCGTTTTTGTGCGGTAGTCTGTTTTGGTAATGGAGTAGTTTTGGATTTTTCTATCTTCGGTAGTTTCTCCATAACCGGTTTTTCTAGTTGAGTTTTCAAGGTGGGTTTAATAATTACTTTTACCGGTTCAAGGTGTTCAGGTTTTTCAGGCTTTTGTCGCTTTGGCGGTTCTTGTGGTGGTATTTTCTTCTTCTCCTTACTAATCGGTGGCGTTTTCTCATTTTTCGGTGCGGGTGCAGTTATCTTCGGTTTTTCGGTTTTCACACTGTTTTCTATCAGTTTTTTAGTAGCGGGCTGAGATTTCTTCTCTGGTAGACGTATCAGCTTCTTTTGAGGGCGCTCTTTGAGTTGAGGGTGCTCTTTATTTTGTGGGTTATCAATTTTTGGCAACCTTTAAGACACAGTTTCAAAAAGTGATAACGTTTTCATATAATATTAAAGCAAAGTGAAACTTATGGGAAGTTTAAAAAAAAAACATTTAAATTAACATTCTATCAAAGAGTCAGACGTTGTTCAATTGCAGTTATACAGAATGGTCTACAATATAGGTATAAACTCTTAGGCAGCCGGCTGGCTAAGTCCGGACCAGGAAAGGGAAGGGGTCCAAGGAGAGCAAGCCCTCACATCTTGAGAAATTTTAGTAAAATGGAGAGTGCTCAGATGCAAAATTGTGCTATATAGTTTTGAAACAATATTTGAAAAATGTTCGACTGCTTGGGTTGAGCCTCACATACATGTTACATATATATATATGTGAGAACTGTACGGTAGCATTTTTGTTGTTGTAACATTTTCTCTGATTTTAATCTGGCTAAGCCAGGGGGGTGGGGAGGCCTTTCCCTACCCCATATGCTTACGTGATTGCGCCCTCTGTAAAAATAGGTCACCCTCAAACACCTATATCTATAGTTAGAAACAGGTATTAAGAAATAGTTTTCAATTAGCGCCGTGAAATATAATGTGTCTTACTTATATTAAAGGTCACATTCTTTACCACCAGAATATCAATTTATTAAATTAATGAGATAGTAAATGAAATAGAGGGCGCACTATCATTTGTTGTTTAAAATAATCTGACATACCTTTCTTCAATGGGTGATAACGGTTTCTTTTCTTCTTCTTCAGCCGTTTTCTCAGCGGTTTTCTTCTCTTCAATCGGTTCTTCATGAGGAGTCGGTGGTAACGGTTGTTGAACAATAGACGGTATTCGATTCGGTTTCGGTGGCGGTTTCCAATCGGTGTTTGTTACCTTTGGTGGTTCTTTCTTTATTTCAAACTTCTTAGGTTCTTTCCAAGTCGTCCGTTCATGACTTACAGGAATACTTTTCGTGACTGGTTTGCTGCTCTTCTTAATTTCGAAAGGTTTCGACTTAGGCAAGTCTATTTTCCTATCTTTACTGAAAGGATCTTTGGCCTCCGTGGTCTTAGGTTCCACCGGCTTCAGTTGAAATGGCTTTGGCGCTGGAATAAGTAAGCGGAAGAACATGCATAGAAAAAAGTATAAAAATCTACAATTGATGGTCAACACAGACAAAAAAAGAAGATTAAAAGAAGTTCAGAGCTTCTTGCTTTGTAGTGTTTCATTATAAATATGATACATATGTTTCATAAACAAGAGGGAACTTTTATACACATAGTGTCGTTATAAACTTCTGTTTGATCAGAGATAGAAATTCACGCTTGAAATTATCACGAAAGGCTATAATACCGCCGTACATTCCCGACTAAGCCCTCTAAAAAGAAATGAAATAAAATGACAAAATAGCTGAAATCAACTGTCAATCAACTTTTTTTAAGAAAGCACTAACCTTGTTTAATGTTACTATGCCATGCAATACAATGCTTCACTATGCTTTCCACTGTACAATGCTATGCTATGATATATTTTGGCGGGGCATACTATGCTATTCTAGCAAAACTGGTTAACTTCTTTAAGGCTGTGGGTACGTACAATGTAGCCTTATATACGCAGCGCGATGCTACGTATACTGCTATACAATGTTATACGTTATGCTTGGTAATGTTTGTACAATACCATGCATGCGATGTTTTGGCATGGTATGCTAAGCTATGCAGTTGTACTGCACTCTTTCGCTTTCTTGAGTAGATCTACGCTATATAGGCAAGACTATGCACTGGCATATACAGTATTACCGTCTGTCATGCTATGCTAAGCAATAGTGTGATGTACTATGGTATGATCATGCTATATAATATTACTGCTGTGCAAAACAGTACTCTAAAACTTCACCCTTTGTTACAGTAATACGCAATGCATTTCTGTTTAGTGAATACATCATAATACAATGACTTGCATTGCCTCAGTATGTGCAATGTTGTGCAACGCCGAAACACTACGACAAAATGTATGATATGGCTTGCTACAGTATTTATCTATTTACACTGGCCTTACCTTTTGATATCGAAATAGAAATATATTGCAGGAATAAATATTTACCTGCGGTTCCTCATTTGAACCACATGCAAACGGCTACATACTTGCATACAAATATTTTTTTTTCATATTTTTTCATATATTTTTTTCATTTTTCCCCATATATTTTTCAAATTTTTTTCATTTCTTTGACGTTACATAAATACCAAACAATAAGCATTTCATATAACGTGGTTACGTAAAAAAAGGGGAAAAAAGACCTCTGTCAGGATCGGTCTCTGCAGCTGTTAGTTTGATCAACTGTTCTATTCACATACCCGTGTACAATCTCTTTTGTCTCTCTAATTCCTCAATTTTTTGTCTCTCTTTCTCCTCTAATCTTAATTTCTTCCTTGCTTCCAATAACTCCTGGCGATCCTTCAATCTTTGCTGTTCTTCCGCCCAAACTGTAAATAAATTGAGGGCGCAATTCACAGCAACTTGAGCACGTTATACTACAACATAAATGAAAATTTCGTTAGTTGTTGCAATATTTGTTTTCAACTTACATGCAATGCAATTACGGAGTTCTATCCTATATTTTGTTAATACATACTATAAAGCTTATTGATATGAATATGTTAGAATCGAATCTCGACAAGTCATTATTCCGTAATCAATATTTACGGTTCAGTATATGATTTGTGAATCATCGCCGCACTGCCATGTACAGACCAAGGCCAACAAATTAAGACTTATTAATCAATTTATCGAAATTATAAAATCGATTGTGCAAGAACTGATATCAATTGTTTGTTCATATTTTTGCTAGGTTGATGTCTTTTCGAAGCATTTTGAAATCAATTCTAACATGTTGAATACTCTGTTAACATGTAGTGTGTCAACATTCCGGTGGTTCTGCGGGGACAGCCTAGTCTTAGACTTAGCATGTTAGTATAAGGCGACTTTGTGTATTCTTGCCGAGTTGGCCTAGTTACGGTAACGTTACATCTTGACGAAAATGGTAAATTGTACAGTTTGATATTTTGCACGTAGCTTGACACTGACACTTGTCAAATATCGTGTTTTCGTGTTATTTGAACACATTCAGTCTACAACTCGTATATCTGTTCAGGACTACCGTACAAAAATACTCACGCTATTGTTACACATGACTGCATTGATATCAGTTTTTGACATGGTGTTTCTCACATGCACACGCCTATATACTAAGAGTCTACACTACGGGGGTAGAGGACTGGGGTGGAGAGAAATTGGGCAGGTGTGACGGAGAGGAATGGTTGGACAAAGGGTGCGTTTGAGGGGGGGGGGGGTATTGGAACAAATTCTTCTGGTGGTTAAACTGCTGATTGGAATCTAATTTGTTTTACATAATTATGCTGGCTTTTCTTTCTATCTACAGCAAAAACCAAACACACATGCACACACAAAAGGCGTCAAGAAAATATCTCTAAAGATTATGTACTGGCAGATCCAGACACATACACTTGAAGCGTTCAATCTATATACTTACAGCAACAAAGCGCATAAATGATAAACAGCTTTGTCAACTATCTCATTCTCTCCTTTATGTTTGAGGAATTGATCGCCATACATCACTGACTGCCATCCACCCTCGAAAAACTGTCGCAAGTGGCAGCCAGATGCATTCATGCATATTAATATTGCGGTTTCTTCATGAATATTGATATAGTAATGTATTGATTTTCCATTTTATGTATATAATCTTACATTCAGATGACGTAATGGACGTTCCGATGCCAGAAGATGGCGCTGGATTCGTTGGGACTTTCCTCTGAAAGTATTCAGGAAAATACTTTTGAAGAGCTGTTGGAGAATGACAATTTAAAGCTCATGAATAAACATTAAAAATCGAATCAAACGATAAAACATACGGTGGATGGTTGAGGGAAGGAGAAGGGGGAATTGCACTTGACGATCAAGCCTGCCTATATAGAAAGACTATCATCCTAAAATTCACATCAAGCTTTAATAATTTGTTACTTGGTAGCATATACTACCCCATATACTGCAATAAGGATTCACCCCTTGAACGTACCTAATTAATTTACCAGTCACCCTATGATTGTAAACACAAGTGCTCTAACGGTCACTGAAATAGGGCACTGTGTTTGTGTAGAGGAGCGTTCAGTATTGCTAGCATTATCAACTAGGGTAGATATTCAATCTCCCCTGTTTTTGGCCAATATAACAGGGGACTCGGGTGGTATTTGCTATAGGCAGAGAAGATCGTTATGCATTTTTTTCTTTAAATTATGTCTTAAGTATTTTACACGAGCTTCCGCTCATATACATTAACGTCAGATAATGATGCATCATAAATAATTAAATTTCCAAATGAGAAAACGCTGGAAAGATGACAAAAAATAACGTCCTTGCTACAGTTTGAACACTAGTGAACACTTTTTGATTTTATAGCATGTTTTGGCGCGAAACGGATAGAAAAAACATCTTCACCGATCTTTTCAATTTGGCTTCTTTGCAAAACCTGCAATTGAAACCCATATGACGTCATTGCCCGTTACGCTCAGTATGAAGGTTTGGAACCATATGCAACGGTGACGTAAAAGTTCTTCTTCAAATGCTATCAATAAATTGAGAGTATAGGCATACAGCGGCGATAATATGGAAGCGGTGACCTTACGAGGTGCTTTTCTCGTTTAGTATATAATGGTCGTGAAATGTATATATAGGGTATCGTTTGCGACCTATGTTACTC